>NC_056727.1:1077541087-1077763587 GCF_019279795.1 Protopterus annectens | reverse complement strand
TCTGTATCATATAGTCTTCAAAATTCATTAATTAGGTTTCAATACCCCCCAAATCATAAAAATGTCATCATCATATCTCTTGTATAGCAATATGTGCTCTAAATATATATTTGTAGTATGGACTACATACTGTTCTTCCCATATAGCCATAACAAAGTTGGTATATCTGTTTGTCACCAGAGTGACCTTTGTAACAACTTGCTTTTGTAAGTAAAAGTGATTTTGGGATAAAAAAAATCATGTTTTTTTTCTTAAACTGTATGTAATAAATCACAAATGCTATTCATAAAGGAGTTTGTATGGGCTGTATATCATGTAAGAAAAGCTGTTCTTACTGATTTAGTTCTGTAATCATTTGAGAAAGCAGTAAGTAAAGAATCTACATCAAATGTAACACATTTAGCATTAGCACCCTCATTATTTTATTACCAAAAATATAGTTTGAACAAAAAAATCTTTGCTATCCTTTACATAACTTCTAGTATTTATAAGGCAATTCTTAAGAACGATCTCTAAATAAATATAGATTGGTTGTGTATGCCTCATACATGGATGTACCAAATCTTTATATGTATTTTTGGTAGCTCATAAAATAAGGGAATGAGTGGATGTGAAATATGAAAATAATTTAGAAATTCCAATGGCAACAAGCCATTTAAATGTATGTCATAAACATGTTTACCAAAAAGAGTGCTCAGTTTTGTAACATCCAGGTTACTCACTGTAACAATTGTATTTTCAACCCCCCTTTATCTAATTTTCTACATGGGATCAGGGTGTCGCATCAACTGTTGCCATCTCTCTCTTGATTCAGTGTCACTCTCCTACCTTCTTTGATACCATGCACAACAATAACAATTGCATGTACTTAACATCATGCAATAATTGCCATAAGCTATTAGTATAAACATTATCAGCCAGTACTAATGCACCACCTCCTTTATCAGCATTCTTAATCACTATATTCTCTTTCGCATTGTTGTTTTTCCCTGTTGTTGTTCCATTGTGGCATAAGCAGAGGTACATTGCTTGAAAAGGCAGAAGACATTTAAGGGTCTAATGCCACCATATTAGCAACATGCAAATGTATTGAAATCTCTGCAGCCATTGATGGCACCATTGTTGATGTAACATTTTCAGTGTGTGTCTGTTGATTGATTGATTCTGATCTGATGTTTCTTTGTAAAGGTATGACCTTTATTTCAGCATTAAATGAGAGTTTAACAGACTTTTTAATTGAGCTTACAACATTTATACTTCAGCTGAATTTAAAAATTGTATACCTCGATGATGTTGTGGTTCATTCCAGTTACCCTAAGAAATTAAGCAGAAAAAATAGATAGCAGTGGGAAAGTGGACTTAGCCATACAAGGCCATTGATGGTTGCCCTTATTAGCTTGTGGGTGGTAGTATGTACACAGGGAAGGCAAAGGAGGCCCTATGCTAATAAAGCTGTGGGTTAAGGTTTCTGCAGGAATGTCATCATTACTAGAATGGTCATGATGGTTCAAAACTCCCCTTTAGGACTGCCCGGACGATGTTCCCTTCAGTCAGCTCTCACTTCTGTACTGGGTACATGCATATGAGGTCAAAACCATTACCGGGAAGCTTAATGGTTAGCAGACATGCAGACATAAGGCATATAGAAATAATTACTTACCTTGTTGCTGTCTCACGTCACTCATGTTGCTTGCCATTTCTTATAACTACAAAATAGATCAGTGGCTATCTTATTGCTATTACAAAACTCCCCGATTCATTACACACTGTAAAATGAAGTGTCTCTATGTTATTTAAGCTTGTAGAAATATATTCAATAATCTAAAACATACAGAAGAAATTGAAATGAGAATTTGATGCCATTTGAGGACTTGAGTATAAAAATAGGTTAACATTTTTTAATCTTTAAAGTTTATATGAGCATTTGAGAATTAACAGGTTTCATTTCATGTTTTAGACGTTGTATCCATTTACAATTTAAAGGAAATCTTGAACTTATATGGAATAGTATATTTTTTCTTGGAGGAAGGGCCAGTGAAGGAAGTACCTATCTAAGCAGACTTGAGGAACTTAACTCTTTATGCTTTTTTTAAGTTTCTTTATGATCAGGATATGGTGCCTGCAATTGCAGTCTTACAAGCATTATTGGCAGGCATTATGGAAAACTTTCTCAGTATATATATATATATATATATATATATATATATATATATAGTTCTCCTTCACAAGATAGAATGGATGGAAGCTCGAAATTCATAATCTCGAGACCAGAATCTTGAACTTCCATTCACTCGAAATTGTGAATGGGAGCCTTAGGTTTAAAAAAATAAAAAGTTAACTTACCTTATTGCAGGGGGTCAGGTCCCCCTGTACCCTAGCAGTTTAAATGTAAATGTTCCGTGATCGCACTATAGCAGAGAAATGGAAAATCTTCCGTTTTGGTTGTAGAAGAGCAGTCACAAGGAAATTTGTTGACTTAAACACAAGTTTATTAGCACTTTAAGAGGGAACAATGTCTCTCCTTCCTCAGACAAAATTCATATAAGTTAAGTCAAGTATTTATGACACTCAAACAAACACCAATTAACTAATTAACCACTCTTCTACAACCTCGCTTTTTTGTTTTTATACAGTTTGTCAGTTTTTTTAGTTTAATCTTCCGTTTTGCGCTTATGTGTATAGCGCGGAATGGCAGATTTCTCTTTCCTTCACTGTAGTGCGATCTCGGAGTAGGTATATTTAAGTAGGGTGTGTGTGGGGGGCACAGTCCCCCATGTGGGGGGTGCAGTGGATGAACCCCCCTGTGAAAACATTTGAAAGGTGTTCATTTTTTTTGTCCCTTTCATATGTCCGAGTTTCCCTAAATTTGAGATTCTGGTTTCGAGTTTATGACTTTCGAGTTTAGAGTAATTTGATCATATGAAGGAGAACCGTATATATATATATATATATATATATATATATATATATATATATATATATATATATATATATATATGTATATATATATATATATATATATATATATATATATATATATATCTGTATGTATATATGTGAATACGTTATGGTGAAAAATCAAGCATACGTGAACTTGTCATTGGTTGTCACATTACTATATATCACACCTTGCACCTGTATTACTTATCCTCACTGTTTTCTTAATCCTCAACACAGAAGTAAAAATTCTTTATATAAAAAATAAACATTCACCCTTGTACTCTGTAGTGTTATTCATGTGCAATAAGGTATCAGTAAAGACTTTGTTCTCTAACTTGGAACCAATAATGAAAGAAAAAGAATGAAAAATAAGAAGAGTCAACATTTATCTTTTATAGTAATACACTGAAGAAAGAAATCCCTCTGACTGAGGTTTGCTCTCATTAGACAGCTGACATATTTATATAAATCATTAACATTTTGTTTCAAACTAGCAATTGTCAAAAGGATATCAGTCAACCTTCAAAAAGATATGGGGATGCATACTTGTTCTGTGCAAAAAAAGTATTTTTATCTACCTTCTTAAACATTGTTTCTTCCTGAGAGTTGTCTAAAATAATGTCAAAAAACACCCTGATTTATAACACACTGTAAAATTAAGTGTCACTGTTAATTTAAGCATGTAGAAAAATCTCTGCAGATAAAACTCTCATCACATATCTTCTGGCTACTCTAGCAGTCCAATCGTCCTCTGCTTATATGGCAAAATCCTCATTTATGCTAACCTGCTTATCTAATTACATCAGAGTGACACCTCTAGGTTCTTCTGTAGTTACATCCTACTGATATCTCTAGGCATCAAGTATTGCTTGTTCGTATTTGCATCAATAATTCCAAATCCGTGCTACATACAAAGCATTAAAATATTTAATTTTAAAGCTTACAAGTGGCAAATGCAACTGTATTAGTTGACTTTTGCAAAGAGATATTAGTTGTTCATGTAATATACATTTATATCATCATACATTTCATGTTTTTCTAAATATCTCAATAACCAAGTAGCACAAACAGAACTGCTTAGCCTCATATGAAAGCTTTCAGCTGTATAAACAAAATGTTCCCAGTTGTATATGTGTAAAGTGAGTGATTGCCAAAATACTGAAAGTTGTTTACAAAATATTTCAAATGTAATAGTTACTGTGTTTACTATTACTTACAAAATACATTTTAGGGCCAAAAACCTAAAGGATGTACCATTATAAAAAAAATGCTTTGTGCTGAAATATACAATTCTTTAGTAACTCCTATGGTTACAGAGATGCAAGTATTTGTTTGAACGGTGAGGGCATAATTTGATTCCAGTAAAAAGCATAGGCTCTGCTCTTTGGAGGTTACAGTACAAACTTCCAGAGCCAGTGCCTTGCCCTTACTCAGTGCTGTGATTTTACTGGGCAATGCTGGGGGTGGGAAAAAGGAGAAAATTGTTAATCTGCAAGTGTGACACTATCCCAGGTGCCTCAATCTCTGGGTCTATATTACCATGTCGGCAGGGCTGTTCATCGAACGCCCTTACGTCGACACATGCACACCGAAATACCTAAATGTTGAACGTCCACAAAAGTGATTTTTTTTCCCCAGGGAAAAAAAATCGTTGCAACATCAAAAAACAAAACAAACTGACAGACACAATGAAGTGGGAGGCTTTGCCCCACACCCCCCCCCACACCCCTACTTAAATGTACCAACTTTGAGATTGCACTACAGTAGAGGAAACAGCTAATTCCCAACAACGGTCAGGCAATTTTTTTTTCTGGGAAAATAAATCGCTTTTTTGGCTGTTCGACATTTAGTTATTTAGGATTGCATGTGTCGACATACGGGTGTTCGATGAACAGCCCTGTCAACATGGCAATATGGACTCCATTCTCCTCACTGCCTATGAATACGGGTCAGAGTTCTTTTTTATGTACATTCCTGTTATTGAATATTTCAAAACATTCAAAACCATCATCACTCAGAAACACTTAAACATTTTTTCTCTTTATGTTGCCTACCATTGCTGTACAATAATAATACATATATTAATACATGCAGAAGTGCACCTTGTATGACAATGTTTAATAGAAAATTTGCCTTTTTAAAAACACATTTCAATACCATAATCTTCATTCACACTTTAATTTTCCCCAACCCTCACCCTCCTTTAGGAAGGATCCAAGTTATTCCAGGAGGGACTAGTCAGTTTTGTTACATCTTTTGAACAAGGACAGACTCTGGCAATAGCTGATTGCCAGCTGTGGGAGCCAGATATAAGAAAAAAAAATCATATTTATGGATTGTCTGCTTTCCTTATTCTTTCTTTGACTCCGATGTTTTTCCTTTTTTTTTTTACCTACTTCATTTTCTTCTGTTTTAAGCCCAGCTACTTGTATAGCAGTATATAAATCTGAGCCTCCATCTTGTTTTCATGAAGTTTTCTCTTTTTTTAGTGAGGCTGGGGCCATAGATGACAGCAATGAACAATATTACCTTCTGGAAGACTGAAGTATTATCTTGATAGGCTTATGTCAGCCATCATTAGTCATTTCCTAACCCCTTCAACTCACAGCTAGGGCTACCCTTAGAACGCCAAAGACCTTCCACTGGCATGCTCAGGCCACAACTAGCCAGTCTGTAAATGGTATTCAGTTTTCTTCTCCTACATTCTACAACTTGTTGCTTGACTGTACCTGAAAATACACCTGTAGTAAGCAGGTTTTAGTTTTGGAGCTGGTTTTAGTGTCACCAAATGACATCTCTGATGGAGACTTTTGAGCATTTTTTTAACATTAAAAGCACATGTTGATAAAGCTTAGAAGGATCAGTAGTCAGTTTCCATGTTCTTAATGTATGTCTCTGTTGAAAGATTAACTCAGAAAGTCCAACAGTCATTAGGATTTTTACATCTTCTCTCTCTCACATCATTTTGTATGTCCCATTAGCTACATGATGTTCTGGAAGCTCTGATTGAACAAGTCACCAATGTTTTGCTTAAGCTAGAATATAGCATGGTGTGTTGCTTGCAGTTTGTGACACCGTTTTCTAAGCACAACCTTGTGTGGGTCTTGTTTCTGCTGGTTTTGAGAGGGTATTCCTGTGTAACACTTTAATATTAACTTATTTAACTTTTTTTGAGTTATTCTGCCCGTGACAGCAAGCTAGACAACATTTCCAAAACCTTGCCATTCTGTAAATATTTTCTGGCCTTCTCTATAACGTTTGTTCATTATTTCACTTATCCTCTGATTATCACACGATGCTGTTCAGAGTGAATATACCCCATCAAGTAAGACATAAAACAGAAAACAGTCTTGTACTCGTCTCAGGACATATAAAAAGCGCACTCACTCACACACACTGCCTACATACCTATATTACTTCAGTGTGTAGCAACCGAAATTATCAACATATATTTACAGTGGGGGAGGAAAATAAAGCACCTGTTAAAACACACATGATGCAGGGGTATCATGTAGACCCTGCACAGAAGGACCCCCAGCAGCACACAACCTGCACTGGAGAACCTGCTGTTAGGAGTCAGTACCATCACTAATTGCTGCATCATACAACTTTCATATGTTACAGCTTTGATTCATATATATTTACCCTTGAATTGTATTACTTTTTATATGTTGATTTCCACTTGTGATCTTCAGTTCTCAAGCACCACAGGGGTATTCACTTACTCAAAACATTGCAATCATTGTTAATGTACTCTAGTTACCCTTCCCCAGGATTGTTGTTGCCTTTTCCCAGGAATTCTTGGAAGTGGATTGTCTAAAATTGCAATGCCTAGCCTAGATTTCGTAAGTATCATAGTGAGAATTTAGTCCTTGAAAACAGTCCAACAAAATGTACTATAGGCACCTCCTCTCCAAGTTTCCTCTTCTATGAAACATAAGATTTTCAAAGAGTGCCGGCTCTTTATGTGTCCCGCTCATATCTTGGACATAGAAATTTCCATATAAGTAAACGTCATTTTTTTTAAGATAAATGGGCATTGAGCCATTTGACTGTAGGTCTTAAAATATATGATTGGAATGGATGAAGATTACCACAAAAGTGAACATAAAGAAAGAAAAACATTAAAAAAAAATGGATCAACTTGAGAGCAAGGTACGACTCTGTGCAAAACATGCACTAGTATGAAAAAGAATGTTGTGTTGTGTGGGAGAACTTCTGCTGTCATAAAGGTGCAGAGACCTTTAGAGTTGATTTGATTTATACTTTCGGGTTGTTTAACTTGGTTGTAACCCATTTTCAGAGGACACCTAAGGAGAAAAGCACCACAGCCAAAGTATAAAATGCATAACATAAAAATATTATGTATATTTTATAGTAGTTAATACAATTAATACATAATATGCATATAATTAATACAACTTGTTACATAAAATACATGAACAAAAAGTACAAGATGATTAATACAAACTGATTCTATGCAGCAAGTAAGAGGTGAAGTGGGGGGAAACAGTCTGTATCCGGGTGTGTGGCTCATCCCTCTATGGAAAACAAATATCCCCCAAGGTTATGTGAATGCAGTTTTGCACTGCTTGAATCGTAAAAAAGACATTTGCCTTTTTATCCTCTGCAATCACGTTGTAGATGCAAGCATCTTTGGAGCAGTATTGCTAATTTGGTGACAAGGATGTAGGGGAAAAATGAAAGCAGGCATGAATGAGAGGATATAATTTTTATTTTATCCTTATATTTTATTTATTAATTTATTTATTTTTGCTGTATATCAGCAATCTGTAAGATTTTTCCATAGACATGGCCCTTGTTGAAAATACTGCAAATCAACTAGTAGTTGGGATTCTTATGGATATAATAATTAAATTCAGAAGTTACACCCTATTTTGGCACAGTTTTCTTAAATGTCATAAACCTGACACAATTAGTATTTTAGTATATGTGACAATTTGCTCAAAAAGCCTTATAGATTAGTTTCATGTTGCCAGAACAATATAATGAGAAAAACAAAAACATGATATATTTGTGTTAGTGTGTGTGTGTGTGTGTGTGTGTGTGTGTAATTATTGCTCTCTATCAGTCTCTGTCTTCAGTCCTCCTCTCTCCTCTCTCTCTCTTTATATATATATATATATATATATATATATATATATATATATATATATGTCTATTTCAGAAGACTGACAAACCAAAACACATTTTTAATGCAGGGACAAGCCCTCCTGCACCCCTCATATGGGAGGCTGTACCTCTCAGACCCCTGCTAACTATATACAGCAACTCCAAGATTGCACAACAGTGGAGAAGGGTCAAATTCCATTATTCAGTATTTTGAATGTTCAGTCTTTTGGGATTCAATCTTTTGTTTTTTCAGTCTTCTGAAGTAGACCCATATATATATATATATATATATATATATATATATATACTTTACAAGCTCAACGTTTCAGAACTTCGAACTGCAAATGGTCAAGACCATAGGATCGAAGTTTTGAAACTTCAAAATTGTAATAAAAATAAATAAATAAATAAAGACAAACATTTTTTTTTACATTTTTGTAGGGGGGGGGGCAAGCCATGCTGCACCCCCTCCCCCCACACTCCCTGATATATAAATAAACCAACTCCAAAATTGCACTACAGTGAGGAAAACAATACATTTCCTGTTCCACGCTGTAAATGTTCAAAATTTCAGAACTTCCGTTTTATGGTCTCGACTATTTGCAGTTCAAAGATTTGAAACTTTGAGCTTGTGAAGGGAATCCACACACACACACACACACACACACACACACACACACATATGTATATATATATATATATATATATATATATATATATTTGTATATATCTATATATATATATATATATATATATATATATATATATATATATATATATATATATATATATATATTTGTATAGGGTCTACTGAAATTTTTCTAACTGCCACATTGTTGGCATCCAAAACATTGACTCCCAAACATTTAACACACACAATAAACCAATCATGCTCCAAGACAGTATGTACATCCAAAATGAATGATTTTGCAGGACGTAGCCCCCTGCTATTATATATACAAACTCCAAGGTCACACAATAGCAGGGAAAGGGTGCATTTCCTTAGTTGGTATAACAGCGATCTTGTCAACATTTTATGTTTTAGATATTTTTTGTCAGTGTTTTGAATATTGAGATTGTGATAGATCAATACCAATGGACCCATATATTTACATATACATAGATAGATATATGTGCGCATGTGTGTATGTATGTATGTATGCATGTATGAGATAGCAAATGTCATTTAGACTATCGATCATATATTTAGATAAAGTAGCAATAAGGTGTGAGTTACTAACATACTCAGTGGGTATATGCATTGCTGATTTTCAGTGATACACTATCACTGTCTCAGACATTGACACTGAGTACTGCTGAGTGCTGAATAGATATGCAGCATACATGTTTTCTTCATTAACAGCACCAGCATGCATTGCTTACTTATTATATAACCCTTCACTATAATGATTCTTGAATGGGTACGGCAGCTGTTCTGGCTCTCATTGTTTTCAGTTTAATTCCTAGTGTCAGCGAATGCTAACAAAGGAAATCGTCACAGCTATTCCAATCTAGTCTGCAATAGCTGAGCTTCATTTTTTCATCCAGCTGTCACAATGTAGTATTACAGATGGCCATGACCTATCTACTGGTCAAATGAATGACACTTCTTGTAGTTCTAAGGCTGATCTCTCCCTCTCTCTGCCTCTCTCTCTCTCCCTCTCAGCTCCTGTGCTATTGTTATAACAGAGAAAAGAAAGACGTTTTTTAGCAGTAATTACCACTAGAAATTATAATGATATGAATATTATTTTATGGCTATAGGGAAGATAGGCCTCACTTTCTGTGGCTTAAAATATACTGTAGTTACTGTCTGCCAATTGTTGCAGTAGACCTCAGGTGAAAGAGGCCATGCAAAATGAAATTGGAGATGGAATAGTTGCTTACAATTTACTCCTCTTCTTTCGTAGAAAAAGAATGATTACATTGAAGAAAAGGAGAGAACTGATTATGGACAGCGAGTGGGAAATGTTGCATATACTAAGAATTTGCACAAGTCGGTCCAAAAATGTGTCTCTGCTTTATGCATATGTGAGACTGAGGAAGCGATATCAGTCCTCACAAATAATATATATATATATTTGCTATAATTTGCCCTCTCACACTGTCTGCAGTAGACAACAGCAGAAACAGAAACCAAAATATTATTTTTTTATAATGAAGCCCTGATAAAAATGCAAATCGGTTGTACTCTTTTAATTTTTTTTAGATTTAATACTGAGCCCAGAATTATTTACAGCTGAAAGGGGAAAATCCAAAGAAGAAAACTCATTAACAAGCAAAAAAAAAAAAAAAAACGAAACCCAATACCCAATATGGGTAAGTTTATTATGTCTGCTTATTTAGACATCATCTAATCTATTGACAGAATAATATTTTTGCTAGGAATAATTTCTTAATTTAGGTTCAAATCTATGTTTACAAAAGTAAATATTCTCTGAGTGGGGCAATGAGGTTGAGAAAATAACCGATGCTGATAAACTGTAGTCATAGACTGTGATTTTGTTACAATGCTTTAAACTTTTCCATTAGACTGCAGTTATAAAACTCACATAAAAGTGCATCACAAGGGCTAGAAATACTGTACAGAGCTTGGCATGAGCTTCAATTAGTGCAGATAGTACATAAACATCTTTGGAATTCAAACACATTTTCTCAGTGCATCTCCACTAGCTTAAAAACCTTCACTTACATGTCAGTTATTATTATTATTATTATTATTATTATTATTATTATTATTATCATCATCATCATCATGTTTTATTTTCTGCTTACTTTTTTCCACAGATCTGACCATTGGCTGACCAAGGTGTCTCTCCTCATTTGTTGTGTCTACCTGACCCTCCTTACTCCTCCAGACTTTCTCCCATAAGAGTTACGGCAGTGAGGAGACTGATGCATCCTGGAACAACATCATGTTGTTGCTGTCTTGGGGTTTTCTGCTTAAACCCACCCTATGCATGTGCCCTGCAATATTCCAGGTTGGGATGTGCAGTAGGTGATCAGTGCTGAACTGCCCCACACTCCAGCAAAGGCCTGAAATCACCAAGCCATCCTGTTGATCCATGGTAGCATTCTGTAGGATTTTCCCATCACCACCAGGGAAATCATGCTGCATTATGTGCTCCTGGACACATCTCCCTCTCATCCTGTCTTTAGAGTGTGCGCACCCATCCTTCCTTGAGTGACTCAGATGCTCCAAGCTCTAATCCAATCTGGGTTGCCTGGGCCATCAACAGAACATGTTGGACCAGCAGATATATCTCCCAGCGATTGACGCTCCTCTGGAATAAGCTCTCACTCCATGTGAAGCAGAGCTCCTCTATGACCCTATTCAAATGCAGCCTTGACAACTGGATAGGTGACTGTAAATTCACCCTGGTGGTGGCACCTGTGTCCCTCATGGACAGGAGCAGTTGGTGCTGATCACAGAATCACTCTGCTAATGACCATCCAACTATGGTTAATAAGGGTACACAGGGTTTTACATGACTAGGCTTGTAAAGGCCCTAGGACCATTAGCCTAGTAACCTCCTATGAACCTATGAACCTATGAGCCATAGTCTATGAAACAGCACTGGCCATTATCAGTATTATGCTTATTATTATTATTTATTTTATTATTATTGTTATTATAATTAATATTACTATTATACTCCCGCCCTGCACCATTCAGTTGAACTTGTGGTTGCTGCCTGCAGTGATCCCTAACAATGAATTTTTGATTCCCACTGGATGACAAATTCTGATTCGTTTCTTCCCTTTAGGTTGGAATTGAGAGCAGTGATGGCACTTGCCACCATATGTCAGTCTCTGAGCTCCCACTTTATGATCTCTAGCAAATTACTCCTCCCAATTATTATACATATTTGCTGTAATTTGCCTTATCACACTGCATGCAGTTTGATGTCCCCTTTTTTATGTCTGGATGTAGGGGATTGTTCTCTCAGACAAAGCTGATTTTCTACAATGTATTTATCAGCGTGCTGAACCCTTCAACTTCATTGAGGATCTCTACCAATTGCTGCATATCAGTCTGCCCCAGATATACTAGTGGTATTGAAGGAGGTAGTGGAAAGCAATCCAACCTCCCCCCAAGGGAGGCAAAATGAATTACTACTCAGGTCCTCCTTCCCCAGGCCAGTCCTGAATGTCTAGCCCATTGTTCAAACTGTGGCACAGGCAGACACTCTGGCCTTGCTCTACAGATGGTTTACAGTGCTAATATTTAAAGACTATTATATGAGTATCTTAGATGTATTTCATGGACGGGGCAGTAGAATAAATTAGTTGGATGGAAATATTTAAGAGACATAGATAAAAAGATAAACTGCAGCAAACAATCTTTCAAAGTTTTCAAAGCAGCAGAAAATCTGGATCTGATGGAGGGTATACACTTCAGCACTGTTCGCAAATTAAATGTTATTAGACCAGAAGATAAAGGGAAGCAACCCTAGAACAATAAGCTCCAGCAATACCTAATATGTTTTTGGATGTCTGCTTTTTGTGCAATAACTGCATCTTTGATCCTTGCCATATCAAGGTTGTAGTTGCAAATGTGAGGAAATACATACCAAGGTTGGTATTCATAGAGAGATGTGCAGTGGTGCACATTTACTCTGGTAAACTGAGTTGTGTTGCTCTACAATAAATGCAGTTCAGAGTCACGCATGTGCCCCATGGTGCTGAATTGTATTGTTTTGTAATTTCCATGTCTATGAATCAGTCACCCAATCATTTTAAACAATTGTGAGGCAAGTACCGTACCAATCTGCTCAAACATGTAGTGCAGACATGCACATACACACACACACACACACACACACACACACACACACACACACACACACACACACACACACACACACACACACACAGCACATAGGCATAGACATACACACACACACACGCACACACACACACACACACACACACACACACACACACACACACACACACACACACACACACACACACACACACACACACACACACACACACACACACACACACACACACACACACACACACACCAGCAGGATGCTTACATGCACACATATACACATATACAACTGTGCACACACACACACACGCACACACGCACACACGCACACACACACACACACACACACACACACACACACACACACACACACACACACTCACTTGCAGCCATATCCCACCATACAGGCAGATAGACATTCACACATACACATACAATCTATAGATCTACTTAGCTGGATTGATGATTTCAGTAGGGCAGAGTGAAGTACAGCAAATATACGCTGGTGTAAGGTGCTCTGCCTTGCTCAGACAAGTCTATTCACATCAGTGGGTGCTCACAACTAATAAATGAATTGTAGCTTTTTTTATTTCTCTGATGGGGCCTTGCTTATTACTGACATCTAGGAATCACTATAATACACAAGGTCAGAGCCTTAGAACTAATCTGTGAAGACTGGAAGATTTACATAGGCAGTGACAACAGACTGCTACATTTGCACATGATTCCAAAAACTTTGCTGAGAGCCATGTTGCTTAGTTGTGAACCTATGTGATGAACTCTGCAAAGGCTTTTTGAATCACAATCCCCTTGTGTTATACATCAGGCTTTTTGCATGACTTTGCAGAGTATTCAAGGGAACTATGAATACCGCCCACTGCCTGAGTACTCAGAATATTTTCTCTAGAGAAGTCCTCAACAAATGTTTTTTTTCTTGTTACTGCATGTTTCAAAATTCACTGTTGCTGCTTAAGTTCTTTTTCATTAGCATGAACATTGCAATAATGATCCTTATAATTGTAACAGGGTGCTAAGTTTTTGTTATCACAGAAGATGATACATTTGGCCAGCCAGTTAGAGTGGGATGTGTTGGTCACAGGCAGTCCCTGTTTTCCTTACTTAAACAATTGATCGGGCTTTCTGGTAACTTTGGTCCTCCTGCATAACATCAGTGTTGACTGTGCAGCATTCAGACCGTATAGCAACCTTTTTATCTTTTCACACCTTTACTTAGAGAAGGACACAGGAGACTGAATAAAATGTTTCAATGAAACAGCGGAGAACACCATGCACAAAAATGTTGTCTTTATAGAGATCATTTTATCATGGAATTCTATATAGGGTTCTTTGCACATTAATCCTTGCTGAAATTGCAATGCTGTTAGACAGTGTTTTCTAAGACAGATCATTTTGTTTATTTTATTTATTTACACTGTGTTGACTGGGTCAATTCCTCTAGGCCAATGAGCTCTTTTCATGGGAGACCTAAATTGGTATTCATGCTGACTAGGAGAAACTTGGCCAAGGCACCTTTGTTTTCAAAGGACTTCAATGTGTTCTAAAATATTTGTCTCAAGTGAGGATAAAGTTGATTCTTCTATCATGAAATTTCAGTCCTAGTTTCCTAGACAAATAACTCTGTTTTTTTACAACTGTTACCAACAATGTAGCACCTATGTAACTGGGCAAGGTTTTGGATAAATGCATTGCATTTTTGACAGGAAAGAAACATTTCACATAGCTAGGTCAGACTTTTTCATTGACTGTTTCCTGGCTAGACTTAGTAAATAGTATATTTTTTAAATGACTACCCTTCCCTTGCTCAGTTATAGCAACATAAACATGCCATACTGTATTCATTTAGCGGCAGTCAGCCACAATTAGCTTTACTGCCACTGAAAAGAAATACTGTATTCTCTGTAGTATACGAGGACTTTAAAAGAGAGTGCATTTTCTGAAGGATATAAAAGTCTGAAACTCAAATTGCCTGCCATATAGTGAATTCACTCCTCACTGATTTGCCACAAAAATCCAGAAAGCCACAAATTTTTTGAAGAACAGACCAAAAATATGAGGCAGAAATCTGGACATTCTGTGAAAATCTGGACAGATGAGAGGTAGGTCAAAGTAAAGAAAATGCATACATTTGCATAGGACATCTATCACAACTGAAATAAGATATTAAGACTGAAGGATAACAAAATGTAGCAACAGCTTTCTGATGACACTGCTTTATAAGCTGCTTACATGTTTATATTTATAGAGCAGATACAACTAATGCTAGTTTCTGTTTGAAATATTTCAGTATTCCTTCTAAGAATGTTGCTTTTTTGCATGTAGTGCTCATCAATGCATAAATCAGAGCTCTCCCTTTGAAGTGTCATTGAATAATCATAAGGGAGATGTCTCTTAGTCTTTTTGGTTTAATAGATCAAATGACAACTTATGTTCTCAAAGGAGTGGACCTATCAACATTGCAGATTCATGATGCTAATTCTTCCTGGACTGTAATAAGTACTGCCTGAACTCATGCAGGTTGTGTGCATTAGAAGCCATACAGTGATACTGGGAAGTCTTGATGGGTCTCTTCCAAGTGTTTGTGCGAGCCTTATGCAATAAGAAACACTCCTAACTTTGCTTGACAGTTTTGCAAGGGTTGACATCTGGAGCAGTGAATTTTAAATATCACATTTACCCAAGAAAATGACTTTTGCACAATTCTGTATTCTGTATAGTATTGTACCTCCAATACGGCTCTTTTTAAATTTGCTTTGAAATTTAAAATTCAGTCAGTAGCCTTTATATTTTGTGCTGTTACTTTAAATCTTGAAAACTATTCTTAAATATATCCTAAAATATTTTCATTTCAGAATAATAGAAACAGTCTAACACTGGGCAGCCATGGTGGTGCAGCGATTAGTGTTACCGCCTCACAGCAAGAGGTTCTCCAGTTCGATCTTTGGCTGGGGTGCCTTCTGTGTGGAGTCTGCATGTCCTCCCTATGGTCGCATGGCTTTTCTCTGGGTGTTCTGCTTTCATCCCAAAGACATGCTGTAGGTGGATTGGACACTCTAAAGTGGCCCTAGGTGTGCATGCGTGTGTGCCTTCTGTGGAAGGTTGGGTGCTGGGCTGGCAACTCGACACTGTAAAACTCCACTGCCAATCATGAGCAGACAGATGATCTGCTGTGGAAACCCCTAACTGGGAAAAGCCAAAGGAAGAAGAAGAAACAGTCTAACACTGAAAACCCCTCCATGTTGGATTCCTCATTGGGTTAATCTTCTCAACAATTTACAGTTCATCATTTTTTGTGTAAGCTGTCATACTAAGGTATATTCAGAGATGTATATGCACCGGAACCGCAGTGCACCACAATGTAATAACCTGGCTGCATAAAGACATGTGTCCTCCATAGCCCACCAGTTCTTGTCTGCCATTTCCAGAGTCTGTATCTTGATCCTGGTTATCATGGTAAATTCCTGCATCTTCATGTCTCACAACAGCAACTAATTGCTCATGTGACCTTCAGGTTAACAGCCAAGAACCAAAGTGTCATTGTCATTACTTTATCAGGAAGGATCACATTGTTACATCTGCCACCAGTGTCACAGAGTTAGTCTTGCCACTCAAAGGTAAAAAAGGGAGAAGGTAGAAGATTTTGGTCTACCTTACATCGAAAAGGATTGCAGCTCTAGAGATTTGTTCACATAGAGATTGAGCCTTCCATGCAGCCATAGACATAAGCCAAAGCAATCCAAGGGCAAACGTTCACAAAGAAAATTAACACCTGACTCTTGTTTACAGAAGTCTGATATGCAACCAACACCCCTCTGTTTCTGCATGTGATGGGTTCCTCCTTAGGTAATAAAAGTTGAAGCCTCACCTGTCCTTCTTCTTAGTGGAAGATGAGAAACCAGAAGAGATATCCCCTAAGTGCCTATCCATGGAGTCCATCCTAGAGTTGTTGCACCACCCAGCTGGTGAGCTGAAGTCCAAGATCAACAACCTATTCCTGAAGAGTTGTCCCTCGAGTCACCTGGTCATTGTCTGTTGGTATATAGCACTGAGGCTACCCCTCCTGCAGCTGCCCTCAGGCCTATTTGGGCTGTCAGTTTCTAGTTGGGGAGGGGCCACTGTATTGTGACATACCTGGGTTGACTTAGTAGAAAATAGGCAGCAAGCAGATATTTGACATCTGGCAGCAGTTTGTGTCATGGATGTGAGATTCCACCCTTAAGGAGTTTGGTCTGAAGTCTATTCTGGGTCAGACAGAGGCATCTTCCCATCAGGCAACATGATACAGAAGTGCACAGCTGAGCACAAATGCCCAGTCCCCTGACACCTGGTACTGGTCTATTGCATGATCACCTTAATTCCTTAGGTAGTGAGGGTGGGAAATTGTACACCATAGCATTCTAGCTTCTTTGATGAGTCTGAAGATTGCAAGGCTTTTGTCTTTGAAATAGAAAACAACTTTGCATTCACCTTACCTTTTTCCTTACCTCCACATGAATTTTCTTTTGAGAGGCTCTCAGACTTAATGAACAGCACATTATCCTGGCCATAAGATCCTTTTCTTTACCCTCAGAAGTGCCTGAAAGAATTTCTTGTTAAAAAAACACTATTAAAGCAAGCTAGAGGTACCATGACTCAACCTTTCTATACCTCAAGAAGGTAGATGCCCTAAAAGAATAAAAAAGAAAGCAGATGCCCTTAACAAGCCCTTATGCATACAGCAGTTGACCAGGCATTTTATTGCTGACTGCAATGTGATGTCTTTGGTCCAGCATCCATCCATGAGACTATAGTATTTTGTCACCATGCCACTTTACAAGGAACCTAAGGCTTTGGGGAAGTGTGGCAGAAGAGTTTACTGCTCAAATAATGACATATTTAGGGATTGTGTCACCAGTCTCAGTTCTTGCCACCCTGCCTAGAAATGCACTGACTAAGCCTGAATACATCAAAGAGTCTGGACTATAGGAAAATCTTCTTTAGACTTTGTCTCTGACTTCTGCAGTGGGTCATCATATTTTTTGCTCTAATTTAAACTGTACTGGTGCTCTGGCTCAGGCATGTGCCTGTGCAGAGTGATGCAGCTGAAACTGTCCTCTAAATAAAAACAGATCCCAAATGCCCATTTTGTGGAGGAGTGCTATTCACTAGCTCATTCTGGATCTAGTTTGTCACTCTCTAAGGTAGTACCAGGCCTTCACCTCTACAGATGTCCTATAATATCCTCCATCTAATTCCACTTCTTCCTATATATATCTGTCCAGTCGTAAAGATGCAGAGGCTTTTATATGCCCAAGAGAGGCTAACTGTAATGCAGTCATGCCCCATCCTGTGCTGGTTAATTCACCCAAGAAGACAGCACCCACTTGGTGATCCACTTTAGCTGTGACTCCAGTCAGTCTGGGAATGCCCAACATGTGGTCCTGAGGGGTGTGTTCTAGCTTGGAGGCTCATCACAAAAAGATCTGGGGGTTCTAGACATGGTCACTCCTGGCCACATCCTCTAGGTTTATGATCCACTCCCAGGGAAAAAAAACATTGCTGATGGACCATTCCATCTTTGTGCCTATCATTGTATATCCTGGCCTTGTAGGACTGTGACTCAGCATTAACTTAATCAAGGAGTACCTTAAAAGTGTACTGCATTTATAACTTCTTCTGAAAACTCATCTCCACTCTGTTGAATTTGAGCTTTGGCTGAATAGGGTCTTGCAAGTTCCTGTCTGAGTTCATGTATGATGCAGTCTGAGATGTTAACTGGTCTCATGGAGGCTATATTTTTGCCTTTGAGACGGCAGTGATGAATTGCTCCCTAGAACCAAGGGGAGGGGGGCAGATGCTGGGGATGTCCTGATGAACTGATGGGAGGGGAAAGAAGGGTGAGATGGAGGGAAAGGGGTGAGACAGATTTGTTGACACCATCATCCTATACCCCTCCAAAGCATTAGACAGAGTTCATCAATCTAGGCTTGTAGAGATGGTGGTTAGTCTAGGTCTGGCTCTCAGTGTAACATGATGGCAGTCAAAATGAAGTCTTCAGATGGAAAATAATTATTTCTCTTTTTCTTCCAGCAAAAATTGGAGTGCTTCAAAAATCTTTGCTACGGGCTTTGCTTTTCACAGATTTTGCAAACAACATATCTAATCATTGTGGAGAGCCTAAACTTATTTTAATATTCTAGTGACTCCATAACTGCCTTAGCAGACTTCTTATTCGAAAATGCTAGTAGTAAGCTTTAGTTCAGCCTCTTTCTCTACAGAACTTACTCTATTGCAGGGGCCTAAATCTCAAATCCCAAGTCATCATAAACTGCTTCATCTCTGACTTAAAATACTGTGTCAGCCTAACTCTGTCACTGACCCTGCAACCCCCAAAATAAGCATAGCTGCACTTGATTCAACAGACAATAAGGAAGCTACATCTGCTAAACTCCTTGGATGGGTAATAAATAACAAAATAATGCCTGATCAACACATTAAAAGTGTTGTTACAAAAACAACTTGATGCTCAGCAAATTGGAAGTGAGATTGAAATTCTCAGATCTAAACTGCAAACTTTAGTCGTCAAAACACTGTACTTGAAAATAAGACATATATATATATATATATATATATGTATATATATATATATATATATATGTATATATATGTATATATATATATATATATATATATATATATATATGTGTGTGTGTGTGTGTATAGGTTAACATTCATTTTACTGAGTTACACAATATTTTTGCAAAAAACATCGGCTGAAGTAATCGAGAAATATTTCTCTGAACATTTAAAATGTTAAATTAATGTAAACCCGACGGTCAATATTTGCACATTTTCAGTTTTGTTTTTCTTTTCAAATGTGAAATTCTGTATAAATGAACACTGCACTTTGTTCATGTAAATTCAATCCAGTGATAAACAGTACATGTCTGCGTGTGTGTATAAGCTCTGAAACTGCAGTAGCTGCTGAGTGTTGCACTTACATTAATGTATCTCAGAATCTCAGCATTATTATATAAGTAGCGGGGATGGGGTGCAGGGAGGCAAAATGTTTTAGGTTATGTTAGAGTGACTTTTAGGTGCATAGGTTCATAGGTTGGTACTAGGCTATCGACCCTAGGGCCTATACAAGCCTAGCCACAACAATTCCCTGGCTATTTCTTCCCACAGTATTTACTTCCCTGGACCCCTGTCTAGCAGGGGGGCTGATGTGATCCCAGAGGTGAATTTCCTATCTCTCATCCAATCATCAAGGTTCCTTTTGAAGAGGGCCAAAGAGGCTCTCTGCTTGACATGTATGGGCAGTCTGTTCCAGAGTCTGGGGAGTCTCTGGGTCAGGAACCTATCCCTCCAGCATGTTTTGTTCATTGTGATGACAAGGTTTAGATTCCCTGGAGCATGTGGCTCTGTGGGATCGGGATTTCTTTAAGTGTAGCATGTTCAATAGCTCTGGGTTTGACATGGCCTTGTATGTTAAGTGGAGATCACCTCTGAGTAGATGATATGCGACAGAGCATAGCTGGAGTTTTTTTAGATGGCCAGCATAGGGCATCTGCTTTAGGCCTGTGATTCTTTTAGTGAGGTATTTCTGCAGCCTTTCTAGCTGTTGCAGATGTCTCGTGAGGTACATACCAAACTGGGCATTGTACTCTATAATGGATCTAATGAGGGATGACTACAGTGGGTCAATGACCTCCTTTCTTCTGGATGAAAAGCCCTTAGTGATGAGGTGTGCCACATAGAAGGATTTCCTGACTGATGTGGTGATGTAAACAAGTCGGGTAGCAGCAAAACCAATGCAGACCAGTAAAAGCCAAAAAGATTTAATAAGATTAAGCGCTTTTCGTTTGCTCTGTCAGTAAACTTCTTCAGACAACAAAAGTAATCACATTGTGAGTATATATACATTTTGCTCTGGGTTAATTAGTTGATTAATCAATTTACTTACAGAGGCAACCAACTTCTCTAATTACAGAAGCAACCAACTTCTCTAATTACAGAGCCATCCACTGACAATAGTGAAATACTTATGCAAAAAACTAAACAGCATTCACAACCAAATAGTGGTAGTAATAAATCTAAGAATAAAAGGAAATTCTAATAATACTAATAGTTATGGTAATAGTTGATATAAAAAATAGTAGATATAAGAAAAACTATATATCTATATATATTATTTATATATACTAAATAACATACATCGATATGTGTCTTTTTTATGTATAGAACATTTCTTATATATAAGTAAAACCATACTAGAGTAGATTTCAGTGTGAACATTCAATATAAATAAATCAAACATATATCAACAATTCACTTTACAGCTTCTCCTATCTAAAATATGTTTATATCTAATTCATGTTAAAACCAGATGTATATAAAAATGAATAATAATTAATTAGAATAATCTGACATTCTATATTAATATATTTTCTTAAATTCATCTTTTTAGACTTTTAAGCTTTAACACACTGCTCAAACTACAGGTCTCATTTATACCTGGTAGATTATATGTATTAAGTCTAATCTGCCAGAATAGTTCCAGCTTTTCGAGTTGCAATGGTGCAGGACCACCTCTAACATCGAGCTCTGGCTGGTCTATAACTAAAAATCTGAACTGATGTCCAGAAAATTCTGCCACATGTTTAGCTAGGGCATTGTCTTGTTTGTTCCTGCTAATGGCATATGAGTGTTCATACATACGGTCACGGAGTCTCCTCTCCGTCTTACCGATGTAAAATGCCTGGCATCCCTGGCATTTAGCCAGGTACACTACCATTCTAGTGTTACAATTGGCCCTACACTTCAGTCTATATTGAACATTATTTATTTCAAATCTTTTGGATTCAGTTACTAATTTGCAAAAATTGCAATTTTGGCATTTGTACATACCAGTTATTTTTGGTTGTTTTTTCCGGCGTTGTTCATATAGTACCTTCAAATTCCTACCCTTCCTAAATATAGTGCCCGGGTATTCACCCAATTTGTTTAATATACTAGGGTTACTTGCAAAAATAACCCAGTTTTTTTGTAGTATCCCTATACAGTGGTAACTGAATGTATTATAGGTTGTAATGAACTTTGTTTCTGGTGAGTCAGGTGTGGCAAGGACACTCAATTCTGTTACTACAGAATTTCCCATATTTTCTGATGTGATCTCTTGCATGGTAACTATCTTTTTCATTGACAAAATAGGTTTATACATTCCTTTAGTACATTTGTCACTCACTTCCAAGATCAGTCCTGAAATTAGCTCCAAAGGGTAGCCTCACTGTGTGAACATCGTTCTCAAGAGTTGACATTCCTCTTGGAAATCCTGTTCAGTAGAAACTATACGAGCTGCTCGTACTAACTGACCTTTAATTACTGAACATTTTTGGTAAAAAGGGTGGCAGCTGGTAAAGTGTAAAAATGTGTTCGAATATGTTTCCTTCTTGTGTATTTTTGCCTGGTAACATTTCAAAGCAAGTTTTTTTGATAAATTAATGTCTAAGTAAGATATCCTATCAGTATCAAAGGTGGAAGTGAAACGGAAGAAATCAGTTGAGGTGTTAAAAATATTTAATACTGTTTCACTCGACTTTTGGTTACCGTTAAGCAGAATAAAGATATCATCTAGATACCGTGTGTAAAAGACTAATTTGTTTTTAATACAGTCATTTTTGAACACATACTCAGACTCCCAGTGGGCCATCACTAAGTTAGCAATGCTAGCTCCACAAGGGGAGCCCATTGCCACGCCTATTTTCTGAAGAAATAAGTTGTTTCCAAACATAAAGAAATTGTTATATAACATCTTAACATCTGACAATCTCACTACTGCTGGAATACGACGAGTATGTTCAACAGTGCAGGCATCCACTGAAGCGCCTAACAGGGAGGAGCCGGGTCCTAACACCGACCAAGTTAATTCTACAAGGCCACCGGCTCAAATGGAGGATTTACATTTCATTAACCATTCGAATAGACCAACGCCTCTTAATGGACATGAAATAAATCCTTCAGTAAACCTTTTAGACAATCAAGTGAATGTAGCGCTAACTTTTAATCAACGTGTTCCTACACCATCGAGCGCCAACATGGGGACTCAGCAAGGGAACAACAACACAGCACTGAGTGCAAATTTGGGCATTCAGCAAGGGAATAATTATTCAGTGTTTCCAGATCTCTTAACTTGGTTAGCGGAGAGATTTTCATTTAATATGACCTCTCCTGTCATGGAGCGACAGTTTGGTGGAGAAGGAGGTAAGAACAATCCTGTTTTTGATATTGTTTCACATCTTAAAGTTTTTGATAACCTATTAGTGAAGGTTAAAAAACTGCAGTTGGAAATTTCCTATTTCAAAGAATGTTTGAAATGTAGAATAGTGCCTAAAGGTTTAAGGCACCACCAATTTCCCATTGGTTTGGTGCCTGTTTCAGCCTTTCATCAAGAACTTTTGGTGCTTTTTGATCGTCAAGGTTTTGAGTTGATTGAATGCATAGTTAAGCACTATTCTATATGGGTGGAAGACCTTAACAAACAAGTAAACAAGTAGCAGAATTAGACGCTAAGATAAAACTTGACAATGATTTCACCAGGTACAAATATGAATATAGTCGTATTTTTACCAGTATTGACCAGTACCTGGTGAAACTTAAAAATAACAAAGCTAAAAAATTAGAACAAGACACTACAGCGTATAAGGAAGGTAAAGCGTATCCACTTCCTCCTATAGCCCAAGTATGCAAAACTGTTTCTGAAGGTAGTTCTATCCCTGGTTACAATAACCAGCCAACGGTGTTTCATTACACTAATCAGTTGCCTAATACTATGGTACAAGTAAATGAAGATGTTAACCAAACTGAAAGGCAAGGTTATACGGAAGTCAGGAGCAGTGAAAGACTGGCTAACATCAACAATCAGCGTAATTCAAAAAACTTGAATTTTTCTGAGGGGAACCAGACGGGGACAAGACCCAAACAATGGTACAACAAGAATCAGAGGAAAACAAAAGAGAGTTAGGAGAGAAACAAGGTTTGAATTTAATGTCTTATGGCACTAATGAATTACATGACAACTTAGTGCAACACATGATCCCTTTGGTCAATGAGTCTTGTGACTTTTCACCTTCTGAAGATGTAGAAAGTGTTTTTTTTAGTCTCCATTCAGATCCATCTGACCTAGTGCCTATGAGAAGTAAACCTATAATTATTACCAATAGGACAAATGACTTTAAAGTGTACAATTTTTCTTCTACTGATATAGGTTCGGACATGGTGGATTTCTTTTCCAAAGGTAACACATATGTCTCTAAACAAAATTGTGACTTGGTGAGAACAATTATAGATTTAAAAACTTTCACAAGGAAATTGAACTTTAACTTGATGATGGGGTCTAATGTAACTACAGTTCAAGATGACCAATTTAGAATTCCAAGTACTTTTAACCCACCCCTTCATCCACTTATTTCTGTGTTTGAACAAATGTGTGAACTAGATATTTGCTTTAATGTTAAACAGAGCTAAAATCCATACTAAAGATCCTATTTTACAGAAAGAGAAGGGATTTTTGGAGTTTATTAAATTACATGATATTAGAGTCTGTAAGCCTGATAAAGGAGGGGGACTGGTAATTTTTGATAACATGGATTACTACAACAGAATGGTAGACCTGTTAGATGACCCCGCCTATGAAGTTAGTTCCCGCTCGGAGACCAATCATGCATATTCGGTAATAAAGGATAGTATATTAGACATGTTCATAGTGGGGCGAATTGAACAAAATATATTCAATTATATGTCTACACAATTTCCAAGGTACCCCTACCTTTTTGGAATTCCCAAAATACATAAAGATTTGGGTAATCCACCTATGAGACCTCTTGTTGATGGACGTGGGTCACCCACTTACCCATGTGCCAAGGTAATTGACTCTATTTTACAAAAATTTGTTAAACTTGAGTCACAAATTTGTAAGGATTCCTGGTCATTTTTAGAGAAGTTAAATGGTTTGGACTTCAACCCTAACTACAACTTCCTTACCGTAGATGTTAAAGACCTCTACACTAGTATACCTCAAGATACTGGTATAAAGTGGGTAACTCGAGTTATGGTTAAGAATAAGGCTACAATAGATGAAATTTCACTTGTGAAAGAGCTCTTGGAAATTGTTTTATATAACAATTTTTTTATGTTTGGAGACAACTTATTTCTTCAGAAAATAGGTGTGGCAATGGGCTCCCCTTGTGGAGCTAGCATTGCTAACTTAGTGATGGCCCACTGGGAGTCTGAGTATGTGTTCAAAAATGACAGTATTAAAAACAAATTAGTCTTTTACACACGGTATCTAGATGATATCTTTATTCTGCTTAACGGTAACCAAAAGTCGAGTGAAACAGTATTAAACATTTTTAACACTTCAACTGATTTCTTCCGTTTCACTTCCACCTTTGATACTGATAGGATAGCTTACTTAGACATTAATTTATCAAAAAACCTTGCTTTGAAATGTTACCAGCCAAAAATATACAGGAAGGAAACATATTCGAACACGTTTTTACACTTTACCAGCTGCCACCCTTTTTACCAAAAACGTTTAGTAATTAAAGGTCAGTTAGTACGAGCAGCTCGTATAGTTTCTACTGAACAGGATTTCCAAGAGGAATGTCAACTCTTGGGAACGATGTTCACACAGAGAGGCTACCCTTTGGAGCTAATTTCAGGACTGCATACTAGAGTAGATTTCAGTGTGAACATTCAATATAAATAAATCAAACATATATCAACAATTCACTTTACAGCTTCTCCTATCTAAAATATGTTTATATCTAATTCATGTTAAAACCAGATGTATATAAAAATGAATAATAATTAATTAGAATAATCTGACATTCTATATTAATATATTTTCTTAAATTCATCTTTTTAGACTTTTAAGCTTTAACACACTGCTCAAACTACAGGTCTCATTTATACCTGGTAGATTATATGCATTAAGTCTAATCTGCCAGAATAGTTCCAGCTCGAGTTGCAATGGTGCAGGACCACCTCTAACATCGAGCTCTGGCTGGTCTATAACTAAAAATCTGAACTGATGTCCAGAAAATTCTGCCACATGTTTAGCTAGGGCATTGTCTTGTTTGTTCCTGCTAATGGCATATGAGTGTTCATACAAGGTCACGAGTCTCCTCTCCGTCTCAACGATGTAAAATGCCTGGCATCCCTGGCATTTAGCCAGGTACACTACCATTCTAGTGTTACAATTGGCCTACACTTCAGTCTATATTGAACATTATTTATTTCAAATCTTTTGGATTCAGTTACTAATTTGCAAAATTGCAATTTTGGCATTTGTACATACCAGTTATTTTTGGTTGTTTTTTCGGCGTTGTTCATATAGTACCTTCAAATTCCTACCTTCCTAAATATAGTGCCCGGTATTCACCCAATTTGTTTAATATACTAGGGTTACTTGCAAAAATAACCCAGTTTTTAGTATCCCTATACAGTGGTAACTGAATGTATTATAGGTTGTAATGAACTTTGTGGAAGGTTAAAACTGCAGTTGAAATTTCCTATTTCAAAGAATGTTTGAAATGTAGAATAGTGCCTAAAGGTTTAAGGCACCACCAATTTCCCATTGGTTTGGTGCCTGTTTCAGCCTTTCATCAAGAACTTTTGGTGCTTTTTGATCGTCAAGGTTTTGAGTTGATTGAATGCATAGTTAAGCACTATTCTATATGGGTGGAAGACCTTAACAAACAAGTAAACAAGTAGCAGAATTAGACGCTAAGATAAAACTTGACAATGATTTCACCAGGTACAAATATGAATATAGTCGTATTTTTACCAGTATTGACCAGTACCTGGTGAAACTTAAAAATAACAAAGCTAAAAAATTAGAACAAGACACTACAGCGTATAAGGAAGGTAAAGCGTATCCACTTCCTCCTATAGCCCAAGTATGCAAAACTGTTTCTGAAGGTAGTTCTATCCCTGGTTACAATAACCAGCCAACGGTGTTTCATTACACTAATCAGTTGCCTAATACTATGGTACAAGTAAATGAAGATGTTAACCAAACTGAAAGGCAAGGTTATACGGAAGTCAGGAGCAGTGAAAGACTGGCTAACATCAACAATCAGCGTAATTCAAAAAACTTGAATTTTTCTGAGGGGAACCGGACGGGGACAAGACCCAAACAATGGTACAACAAGAATCAGAGGAAAACAAAAGAGAGTTAGGAGAGAAACAAGGTTTGAATTTAATGTCTTATGGCACTAATGAATTACATGACAACTTAGTGCAACACATGATCCCTTTGGTCAATGAGTCTTGTGACTTTTCACCTTCTGAAGATGTAGAAAGTGTTTTTTTTAGTCTCCATTCAGATCCATCTGACCTAGTGCCTATGAGAAGTAAACCTATAATTATTACCAATAGGACAAATGACTTTAAAGTGTACAATTTTTCTTCTACTGATATAGGTTCGACATGGTGGATTTCTTTTCCAAAGGTAACACATATGTCTCTAAACAAAATTGTGACTTGGTGAGAACAATTATAGATTTAAAACTTTCACAAGGAAATTGAACTTTAACTTGATGATGGGGTCTAATGTAACTACAGTTCAAGATGACCAATTTAGAATTCCTAGTACTTTTAACCCACCCCTTCATCCACTTATTTCTGTGTTTGAACAAATGTGTGAACTAGATATTCACTTTAATGTTAAACAGAGCTAAAATCCATACTAAAGATCCTATTTTACAGAAAGAGAAGGGATTTTTGGAGTTTATTAAATTACATGATATTAGAGTCTGTAAGCCTGATAAAGGAGGGGGACTGGTAATTTTTGATAACATGGATTACTACAACAGAATGGTAGACCTGTTAGATGACCCCGCCTATGAAGTTAGTTCCCGCTCGGAGACCAATCATGCATATTCGTAATAAAGGATAGTATATTAGACATGTTCATAGTGGGGCTAATTGAACAAAATATATTCAATTATATGTCTACACAATTTCAAGGTACCCTACCTTTTTGGAATTCCCAAAATACATAAAGATTTGGGTAATCCACCTATGAGACCTCTTGTTGATGGACGTGGGTCACCCACTTACCCATGTGCCAAGGTAATTGACTCTATTTTACAAAAATTTGTTAAACTTGAGTCACAAATTTGTAAGGATTCCTGGTCATTTTTAGAGAAGTTAAATGGTTTGGACTTCAACCCTAACTACAACTTCCTTACCGTAGATGTTAAAGACCTCTACACTAGTATACCTCAAGATACTGGTATAAAGTGGGTAACTCGAGTTATGGTTAAGAATAAGGCTACAATAGATGAAATTTCACTTGTGAAAGAGCTCTTGGAAATTGTTTTATATAACAATTTTTATGTTTGGAGACAACTTATTTCTTCAGAAAATAGGTGTGGCAATGGCTCCCCTTGTGGAGCTAGCATTGCTAACTTAGTGATGGCCCACTGGGAGTCTGAGTATGTGTTCAAAATGACAGTATTAAAACAAATTAGTCTTTTACACACGGTATCTAGATGATATCTTTATTCTGCTTAACGGTAACCAAAAGTCGAGTGAAACAGTATTAAACATTTTAACACTTCAACTGATTTCTTCCGTTTCACTTCCACCTTTGATACTGATAGGATAGCTTACTTAGACATTAATTTATCAAAAAACCTTGCTTTGAAATGTTACCAGCCAAAAATATACAGGAAGGAAACATATTCGAACACGTTTTTACACTTTACCAGCTGCCACCCTTTTTACCAAAAACGTTTAGTAATTAAAGGTCAGTTAGTACGAGCAGCTCGTATAGTTTCTACTGAACAGGATTTCCAAGAGGAATGTCAACTCTTGGGAACGATGTTCACACAGAGAGGCTACCCTTTGGAGCTAATTTCAGGACTGATCTTGGAAGTGAGCGACAAATGTTCTAAAGGAATGTATAAACCTATTTTGTCAATGAAAAAGATAGTTACCATGCAAGAGATCACATCAGAAAATATGGGAAATTCTGTAGTAACAGAATTGAGTGTCCTTGTCACACCTGACTCACCAGAAACAAAGTTCATTACAACCTATAATACATTCAGTTACCACTGTATAGGGATACTACGAAAAAACTGGGTTATTTTTGCAAGTAACCCTAGTATATTAAACAAATTGGGTGAATACCCGGGCACTATATTTAGGAAGGGTAGGAATTTGAAGGTACTATATGAACAACGCCGGAAAAAAACAACCAAAAATAACTGGTATGTACAAATGCCAAAATTGCAATTTTTGCAAATTAGTAACTGAATCCAACAGATTTGAAATAAATAATGTTCAATATAGACTGAAGTGTAGGGTCAATTGTAACACTAGAATGGTAGTGTACCTGGCTAAATGCCAGGGATGCTAGGCATTTTACATCGGTAAGACGGAGAGGAGACTCCATGACCGTATGTATGAACACTCATATGCCATTAGCAGGAACAAACAAGACAATGCCCTAGCTAAACATGTGGCAGAATTTTCTGGACATCAGTTCAGATTTTTAGTTATAGACCAGCCAGAGCTCGATATTAGAGGTGGTCCTGCACCATTGCAACTCGAAGAGCTGGAACTATTCTGGCAGATTAGACGTATTGCATATAATCTACCAGGTATAAATGAGACCTGTAGTTTGAGCAGTGTGTTAAAGCTTAAAAGTCTAAAAAGATGAATTTAAGAAAATATATTAATATAGAATGTCAGATTATTCTAATTAATTATTATTCATTTTTATATGCATCTGGTTTTAACATGAATTAGATATAAACATATTTTAGATAGGAGAAGCTGTAAAGTGAATTGTTCATATATGTTTGATTTATTTATATTGAATGTTCACACTGAAATCTACTCTAGTATGGTTTTACTTATATATAAGAAATGGAATAGGCTTCCCATCCTTGTGAAGCAGAGACCTTCCCTAACCGTAATTGAATGCAACCCAGACCAGTGGATGGGAAATTGGAAATTAACCTGTGGTCTGACACCTATGTCTTTAATGGACGGAGGCAGCCACTAAATCATGCCCTAACTAACATGTACCCCTTAAAATGACTTCTAAAGCAAAATAACTTGCAGGTTACATTTGTGTTGCATGGCTAGGTTTATAAAGGCTCTGGTGGTTGTTAGCCTAGTATACATATATGAACCTATGAACCTATACAAGGCATCCAATAAGATCTCTTCATTTGCTGCTGGCCACCATGCTAGATCTCATCTGTATTTATCTGTAAAGCAACTTTATTGGTTAGTCTGAAATCATCACCTGCCATTTATTTATCTTTTGCACACAAACATGGGTTTAATCAGGCATGTGCCATATGCTGAATGGCATATAATTTAAAAAAATAATTTATTTGTCTAATGAAACATGATAGAATTTAAACATATTATGTAATTTTTTGGTCTTATTGTCATTTTATTTATTTATTTTTTTATGTGTTTATTTTTTGTTAAGTAGTTTTTTTTGGATAGGTAAAGGCTGTGTATGTGGAGGAATGGGACTACATTCTGGAACTTGGTGTACAATTCTTAAAATTATGGCTACACACCTGCACACAGACTCCTGCATTCTTCCAGCTATCTGCTCCACTTATACGACAGCACCACTTAGAGACATTTCTTCATGGACTACAAGTTTGATTCACTAATTGCGGAGATTTAAATTTTACTGAACTGGTAGAATTAGTGCAGGCTATGCACAGGGACCCAGTGACAAGTATGAACAGTGTTCAGACTCATAGAGGGGTTCCCAGTAGGAGTGGAAGTGGTTGTCTATCAGGATTCAGCTCTTTGCCCACTGCCCATCCACTGCCCATCTAAACACTATGCTGCACATGTTAAGCAAAACAAGTACTTAAAAAATGCATCAGTATACACTTGTTCTCAACAAGTCTCTTAATAATAATCCGACTGCGCATTTTTGAATGTTACTTAATGTTGCCAAGTGAGAATTTGCACGTGTGATATAGTCTAGTTTTCCTTGCAGATAGATCTGGCCACAATGTATATTAGAGTTATAGGTGCTATTGTAATACCTAGATGTACAATATTAGCATAAAGGGCATAGATCCAGTTTGCACATTTATGTACTACTTATATGCTCCTTGACAGCTCCTGCATACAAAACTGTGTTTTAATATTGCCCATTAAGATACCGCTAAAATTTAGAGATATCTTTAAGTAAACCTAGTACATTTGTATATACAAACTTGAATGCACCTTTTATGTAGTATGAAATTGATTTTAAAATAATGCAAATTTAGATAATGGCAGCTGGACTACATTTTCATTTACTGCTTGCTTACTATCAAGCTTTGCTGTTGTTCAGTCCATTTCTTGTATGAAAGCTGATCATGGTGCTATTAAGCATACAGCCATTGGAGTTTTCTCTTTGCACATCTCTAATTCTTGCCTTGGTGTCTGAAGGGGGCACTCACAACACCGTGGGGTGTCTACTGCTCTTCTCATGGTGTATGCATGCTTCCATGCACACATGCCCCCTGAGAGCTACCATCATCAGCTTGAGATCACCATTCTCTGGTCTTATAGCCATTGTGAATGTACAAGTCTACAGTTGTGCTGGGGCAACTAGGTAGTTAGAACTTCCATTTCCCTCCTTTCAGGATGGCTGAATGAGTGAAAGCAATGCACTCCCCTCAACCCCTACCCAGCTTTTCCATCACCGAACCACTGATTGATTTTCAGTTGTTTTGGTCATGGATAAGGCTTTATCTTTCTGTGCCAAGAGATGGAGGCAGACTGCTTTTTGTCTATCTTCCCAAGTCCAGTCAGTCCAGGAAGTGCCAGCTATGTAATGTAATGCTTCTTTAATAATGTTAGCCTAGAATCATAGAATTATAGAATCATAAACTCATAGATGTATAAGGCAAATGGCTATGTGGCCATTTACACCTTGCCAGCACCCACCTTTAGACTTTACCTACTTTGTCAGAGTGATAGAACAGGAATTCCTGGTGTGAGTTTATGAATACCCACCAAACTATCTAATTTATTCTTAAATGAAACTAGCAAGTCATGTTGCTTGTTCTGGAGAGGGCATTTGTTCCAGAGTAGGGGTAGTCATTGTGTGAAAAATCTCTTTCTCTTTTTCATGATTTATTTATCTGCTGAATCAGGTTCAAATCCCTGGTTCTAGTGTTCATAGCACTGTTTGATTTGTGGAGAAATAAGAGGTCTTGGACTGCCAGATCCTTAAAGGCCCAGAAAGCAAGGCACAGATTGCCCCAAGGAGGCCTCCAGCCTCTTTTGATAGTTCATGTCCTTAAGTCCCATGATTTTTTTTGTCAGAAACCTTTGGGGCTACTCTAGCTGCTTGATATGTTTAGTAAGATACATTGCAAGGGGAGATATTGTGTTCTGTTAAAGGCCTGATCAGTGCAGAATATAGTGATCAGGACTTCTATGGACCTAAAAGAAATACCCTTTGTGATCAACTGTGTCAGACAGAAGGACTTCCTGACCATTCTTGCAACATGATAGTCAAAGGAGGAGTTAACTACCCATGTTCCAAGGTCTCTTACAACATCTTCACTTTTGAGTGGAGTGCTTTCTATTCTATAAGCTGGGTGGACAATCTGTTTGCCAAATGAAACAAGATTGCACTTTTTAGCATTTTATTTTAGCCTATTATTAACATGTGCAAATTCACTTTGTAGCTTCTGCATATCATAAGGGAATTCAAGTATAGGACCCAGCTTATAATTTTAGGCAAACTTGGTTAACCATAGTTCCTAATTTTGATATGGAGATTAGTGGAGTATATGCTGAATAGTAAAGGTCATAGCACAGAACTTTGTGGTACTCTACTAGTGTCTTTCATGCTCTCTGAAGCCACGCTGGGCACCCCCACATTATAGATTCTGTCCCTCAGCCAGTTAGACATTTATCTAACTGCACAGGGATTGATTTGGAAAACATTTAGCTTTTTAATAATGTGGGCATGTGGTATAGTATCAAATGTTTTGGCTAGGTTGAGGAATGCTATGTGGACAGCATTTCCACTGTCTACAGCTTGCATTATTCTCTTAAAAAATTACCAGATACATTAGACAGGATTTGCCTTAACAAAGCCAAACTGCTGGGGGCACAGTCTTATAATATTTTTTTATGTCATAATAGGTCTGTTATTATCTGTTCCATGGCCTTGCAGATGAGGCTTGTCAGATTGATGGGTCTGTAATTTTCAGGGTCCATGGTAGGGCTTCCCTTGTGAAAAGGCATCATGACTGATGAGCGCCAAACCTTGGGGACAAAGCCAGTGGATAAGCTCAGGTTGAATAGTTGTAGGAGGGGTTCCAGCAGTGCATGTTTAGTGCTATTCAGCAGACAGTCAGGTATATTGTCAGGTCCCATACAGGATGTAAGTTTTGTTTTGGAATGTAATTTTAGCAGGTGTTCTTTTGTGTTGTTAAGGGGTTTTAGGTCCTTAGGCATATGTGGGTTTGGTAGAGATGTCTCTGGGGTAAAGTTAGTACTAAATTTGTTTTCCAGTGTATTTGCAATATCCCCCAGATCAGATTACGCAGTGCCACTTTGAATAAGTTCACATCAGTATTGGGTGTTATTTCATAGCTTCCTGATGTAAAGAAAGAAAGATTTGTAGTTATCTTTTTCTTCTGATACTAACCTAAATTCACAGGAAACCATAGTTTTCCTGATGTTTTTTTTTTCAATACCTTGGATAATCTTTTGATGTTAGCCTTGATTTGCAGGTGTCTAATTGTACTATATATTTTAATGGGCATTTTTCTCTTATTGTACTGTTTATTATTTATGCACATGGATCATCCTTTTTGTTTAGTTTTGGTATGGACTGACAGGTTTATACAGTTTTCTAGGTGAGTGTAGAATTTATTTACATAGCAACTAGCTGTGTCTATATTTTGTGAGGTACATCTATACTTGAAGTTAAGAGAGTTTATCACAGAATTGTAGGAGGTTTCTGTATTTGAAGTCCTTGAATATTGTGATGGTTACCTCAGCTGGATTAGGGATTTTGAAAAAAAGAAGTTTATTAATTTATGGTCAGACAAGACTGCCTCAAAATGTTTCATAGCACTGAAATGTCCTTTTCTGGTTTTATCAGATATAAAATAATATCATCTGCAAATAGAACTAGCTTTTCTTGACTACCATAACAATTATATCCTTGAATTTCTGGGTGTCTTATTTTCTTTGCCAGTGGTTTTAAATATAGTGCAAATATCAAAAGGGAAAGAAGGCAACCCTACCTGGTTCATGTGCTCAAACAGAAATTATCAGAGAGGAACCCACCCACTTTAGGTTTTGCCTCTGATTCCCTCATATATCCTCCTAATCAACTTTATAATTTTATCAGGGAATGCAAATGCTTCATTGCCATATTCATAAACTCCCAGCTTACTCTGTAAAATGCATTCTCTGCATCAAGACCCACCTGGAACAGTGGTATTTTCTTACATTCAGCTTCCCTCTGGATCATCAGTGTTCTGTTAATGTTGTCATATGTTTGCCTCCCCTCCACAAAACTACATTGATCCATGTCTATCAATTCCGGCAACACCTTTGGCATTCTTTTAGCCATTATAGACATAAACACCTTATAATCATGGTTTAGGATTGAAATGGGCCTGCATGTAGCTGGATCTGATCAGTCTTTACCCTCTTTAGGTATACATCCACCACCACTTTTTTCCAGGTAGCTGGTGCTTCTCCTCCTCTTAAAATAATGTTAAACAAAACCTTCCAGATCTATATCAATTTTTCCCTCATAGCTTCCAAACTTCCACAGGAATACCATCTGTTCCTGGGGACTTTTCGGTTGATTGGCTATACATCACCATTTTTATTTCATCTCCTCCTATCCTAACTATTAGTAACGGAGCCTCATCTACCTCTAACCTTGGCATATTTAATTCTTCCCTAAACATTTCCATTTGTACCTTTTCTTGGTCTCCACATTTCTCTGCTATATACAGACTTTCATAACAGGGCTGAAATATTTCTAGTACATCTACAGGATCTCTTATCTTCCTTGTTATAGGCTTCCTAAGCTTTGCAACAACCCTTTCTACTTTCTGTTGCCTGAGTTTTTGCACTAAAAAATTTTGTGCTCTGGCATTATTATCAAAAAACAGCTGCTTAACAGCAGTCTTTCTAAACTCGTGCATATTATTGAAGTAATCCTTTATTTTCTGCTCAGCAATCTGCAATTGCTCCACTTTTTGTTCTGTGAAATTCCCTCTATTCTGAAATACTGTAACATTTATCAGGCCCTCTAAATCATTCTTGTTTCTTCTTACCCATATCCCTCTTTCTTTTATTTCCACCCTATTTTTAAACTCCACTTTAATTTTATCCCACTCCCTAGCTATATTTTCAGAAGCTTTAATAATTGGCTTAATTACTGGTGTCATTCTAAGGGGATCCAATGTCTGTCTGCCTGGGATGACATGCTTGACAAGCCACGCTGCTTCACAAGGGACGGCTTGCACCTGTCACCCCTGGGCTTCCGGATATTGGCAAAGGCTCTTGCCACCCCCATAGTGCCTTTTTTAGGCAAGGCTCAAATGATAAACCTACCGCCCTAGAAAACAAAAATGGAGAAAAACTAAGGGTAATACTGCTCAATGCCAGAAGTCTAAACCTCAAGATGCACGCCCTCGAAGCCCTCCTCAGTATGGAGAACATCGATGTCTGTGCTGTGACTGAAACCTGGTTCAAGGCTCCTGAGAGCACCCCAGCACTATCAGGTTATACCTCATATCATGCGTTCCGGCCCCAAAATCCGGACCGAACCACAAAAGGAGGGGGAGTATCCATTAGTGGCAACGCACAAAGCATCGGAGACCATCCAGGTGCAATTAACCATAGGTAAAACTGCCCTACAGTTTGTAACATGCTACAGACCACCTTCTCAAACTCAGGAAACCCACACAGCCTTCCTGAAGACACTGGAGAGTATGAATGTCTCTCCAAACACCATCATATTGGGTGACTTCAACTACCCAAACATAGACTGGGAACATTACTCAAGCCCCAACACCCTAGCCCAAAGGTTCCTTGAGTTCATAAACTCAAATGCTATGGAACAACTAGTCACCATTCCCACAAGAGGAGAAAATATACTAGACCTGATCATCACAAACATGGGGACAAAATGCTCCACACCGAAGTATACCCCTCATTGGTGAGATCAGACCATAAATTAATCTCACTGGAGATCCACTTCCCGCCCCACCCCAGCAAAAGAGACCACAGTGAAGAACTTCTCAAAAGCAAACTTCATACTTCTTAAGACTGGAGTGGTATCCTTCAAGGCCCCCGAGCCAGTGGAAACCACAACCCACGCTGCTGAAACCCTTACAAATGCCTTCTACGAGCACCTCCAGGAATGTATGGATCAAGCAATCCCTAATAAAATCAAGACCCTTTCCACCAAAGGCAGGTGCCCAGTCTGGTGGACTCCAGCCATAAACAAACTCTACAACAAGAGGAGAAAGCTACTACATGACAGAGCAAAATCCCTAAATGGGAAGGCATCTCTGATCAATACTAGCAAAAATCTACGATCACTCATAAAATCATCCAAGGCCAACTTTGAGAGAAAAATCGCTAATGACACAAAAGACAATCATAAAGCCTTCTTTAGCTATGTTAGAAACCTGGGTGGAAACTCCCAGATATGCTCAGAATTAGTCCAAAATGATAAAAAAATCACTGAACCCACAGACATTGCCAACATACTGGCAGACAGGTTCAGTTCAAATTTCTCCCCTCCCTCCCCCCCAAAAGGAGAAATATCTATCCCACCAGAGTCTAGCCTCCCAAACATCTCAGATGCCCAGGTGAGAGCTGCTCTCTCTAAAGCAAAAAACACAGCATCAATGGGACCGGACGGTGTCCCCGGCTTTGTGCTACATGAACTCAATGAGGAACTAAACCCACACATAAGGCTGCTGTTTAATCTTAGCCTTACTACAGGATACGTACCCAAAGAATGGCGTACGGCAACTGTGGTCCCACTCCACAAAGGCGGTGCTTCTACGGACCCTGGAAATTACCACCCCATAAGCTTGACGAGCCTTGTCTGCAAAGCTATGGAGAGGATCATAATGGAACTCATAAATAAAGACATTGGGGACCTACAGACACTGGATCCTACCCAATCTGGCTTTGTCAAGGGCAGATCCTGCCTCTTGAACTTGGTTGACTTTTTCGAAACAGTCACTAAGGCCATTGATGAGGGTAAGGCAGTTCACACAGCCTACCTTGACCTAGCAAAAGCGTTCGACACAATACCCCACTCGGGCATCATAGAAAAGCTCACCAGCTTAGATGTAAACCCATATGTCACAAGATGGGTTGCAAACTGGCTCAAGGACAGAACACACAGGGTTAGAGTTGCTGGTGCCATGTCAGACTCTAAGCCGGTCATGAGCGGTGTCCCACAGGGCTCAGTCCTGGGCCCCCTCTTGTTCGGCATAAGTGCAGGCAAACATAGGGGGATTGTGGCTGACAAAATTTGCAGATGACTGCAAACTGGGCACCATAATTGACACTCCATCAGACACAGACATCCTCCAGAAAGGTCTCATAGAAATGGATAACTGGTGCCAGAGCCATGGCCTTAAGCTAAATGCCAAAAATGTATAGTCATACCCTTTGGGAAAAACAAGGTAACCCCTAATTACCACATAGGTGGTAATCCATTAAACACAGAAGAAGTTATCAGGGACCTGGGGACCCAAGTTGACAGCAACCTCTCTTTTGACACTCACATTGCCAAAGTGGTTAGGAAGACCTTCTACATTGCCCACCTGATCATGAAGGGATTCACATCCAGATCAGGAGAGGTCATTGTACCCCTGTACTCTTCACTTATCAGACCAATGATTGAGTACAATGTCCCATTCGGAATGTACCTTACCCGACACCTGCAGCAGTTGGAAAGACCCCAAAAGTTCCTCACCAAAAGGATAAAGGGGCTCAAACATATGTCATACGATGCCCGACTGAAGAAACTCCAGCTCTATTCAGTTGCATACCGTCTGCTCAGAGGTGATCTGTGCCTGACATACAAGGCCATGTCCAACCCGAATTAATGGACATGCTCCACCTCAAAAATCCAAATCCACCAGAGCCACGAGCAAGAGACTTAAACCTCAACACGGATATAAATAGGACATGCTGGAGGGACAGATTCATCACCCAGAGACTCCCTACACTATGGAACAGAATCCCAGTCCATGTGAGGCAGAGCCCCTCACTGACTCTGTTCAAGAGAAATCTTGACGAGTGGATGGGAGATCGTAGGTTTACCCCGGGAATCATCTCTGTATCACTGCTGGACAGAGGCACAGCAAACTAATGGGTATAGTATTCTCATCCTAAGGGGTGGTGAAAGCCACACACACTCTGGCTAGGCTTATAAATGCCCTAGGGCAGATAGCCTAGTATGAACCTATGAACCTATAAGAGATTTCAGTAGTGTCTATTAACTCCCAAATAACTTCTACTACCCATCCTTAAATTCTTCTGTTTTCAACAGATAATTTTGGAAGCATCAGTGCCTTTTTTATTTGATTACCCTGTGTTTTTATTTTAGTTATTATTGGCACATGATCTGAAATAGTTATTGGATATGTATCAAAACTTTCAATTAAATTAACTTGTTCCTGTGAAATGTAAGTTCTGTCTAGCTTAGCCCAGTTTTTGTATCTTGAAGAATAATATATAGATTCACTCTGAACTCTCAGTACTGAATTCACATCTTCCATGTCAAATATTTTCATAAATTTCTTCAAAAATCAAACCTTCTTTGTTATGCTCTTGAGACATCTTCTCTGCTGAAAATCAAATTCCAATCCCTGCCTATACATAATATTCCCTGCTGAAAACTGATTATTTCTCCCAGAAATTTCATAAGCTCCATTATAGCAATTTTAGGTGGAATATAAATACATGCCAGTATAATCCTCCTCCCTTCCCAGTAGCCCCTCAGTACTACATATCAACCATTATTATCGTTTTGTCCTCTTCTATTACAATCGGATCTCCTCTTACAATTAATATAAATATTCATCTTTTCCTTTGTCCCAGGTATTCCACTGAATAACCATCCTGAAAACCTTTCTTTATCAAATTTGAATGTTCAGTTCTTTCCAAATGTGTCTCCTGTAGCATAATTATTTGCACTCTACATTTTTAAATATAGTTCACTACACTTTCTTTTTTGTATACATCTGTGATAAAATTAACATTTAAAGATACTATTAAAAGGCTCATTATGATAGAAAGTTATTATTCCCACCTTTTATTTGTAAGATTTTTTTTAAGTATCTAATTCCAGCTTTTGCATTACATGCACAAACTAATGTTTGGCAAGTTGACCTTTTATACAACTCTTTCTGGTCATATCCATTTGAGCCTATGTTACATTTTGTAAAATGTTTGTTTAATTGAAATCCCTCAAAAAAAAAACAAAAAAACAAATGCACCCCATTACACCCCAAAAGCCTATGAACTTAATATTAACACACATAACTATATACTTATTCAGATATTGATGTTTTACCTTCCTAATAGGAACAATTGTCCCAAACTGACAGCCACACTCATAGACTTGGGTTAACCTAAAAGGAAGGTTATCCATGCTAAGATGCATGGCACGGCCTGTGCTTCTACTAAGTGCTGTCTGATTTTGTCTTATCATTTTTGTTCTCTCAGAATGAGAAAGCACTTGAATGCTTTCAGAAAACATTATCTCTTAGCCATTGAAAGAATGTCATTAAAAGAAAGAAGTATTCTGTTTTATTGCTCTTTATCAGATTGTCTCCATGGAGCCATGAGAACCAGATACAGGGTTGGTTCCACAAGTATTTATTTATTTGCTAGAGGAGAGCTTTATTATATTCAATGTTCTTTTTCATTTATTTGCTTTCTCTTAAAACATGTTACTAGATAAAGCCAAGAGCCTTAATCCAGTCATTCCTCTATGCAAGAATGAGAAAAAGCATATATATATTTTTATTGCATCATAGTCTTTTGAACAGATTTTTTCTTTGTTTACATTGCAGTGCCTACATTTCTTAAAATTGAACAAGGAGAAAGAAAAAGGAAGTAAAAACAGGGGCACCTGTTTACTTTAGCATCCCCATTACACTAGAAAATAACTGAGCAAACTTTAAAGCATGCAGATACCATGCACCATACAAATATTACTGCTAAGAATAAGTTTGTTTTACTTATAGTTAACTCTTTCCTTCCTTTTCCCCTCCCCTAAGTGCTCCTCCAAACATTAAAGACATGAAGTTGAGCATATGCTTTAGAGTCCCCTACAAGTTTAACACAGTAACAAGTCCAATATTTACAGGTTTTCTTGTTCTGTCATATTTCACAAATATAATTAATGCTTTATAATCTCACATTTACTTGTCAATTTCTGAGTTACTGGTTTTATTCTTGTTTATCTCCATCTCTTAAAGCCAGTCTCTGCTTTCTTTCCAATGTACTCTTGGTTCTTCTAGTCAAATCTTGTGAATTTTTCTGTCTCTCAAGCATTTTCTATTGAAACATTGAAAAATGTTTCACTGGCATACTCTTTCTGTGGTCTTAATTACCAGAAGAACAAGAAGCAGAATATCCTTCTGTTTGACAGCTCACTTTTGGTTGGACAAACTTTTGTATTTCCCCCTTAACATGTTCTGCATCAAAAACTTTTGTCCCTCCAGGAAAGAATATTCTGAAGATAGCTGCATACAGCAGCTTGAATCTCATGCCTGCTTCTTGACATTCCCTGATTAGTGGAATAAATGTACTCCTCTTCTGCCTGGTTTACAGTGAGTAAGCATTTTCCACCATCACTGTATTGTCTTCCACTTTTAGCACTTTGTCCTTCTGCCACAGTTTTGTCAGAATCAACACCTTCTGCTGGTAGGATTACATCTTTACTATTAAAGGTCTAAGTAACTTTCTCGTGACCAGGTTTGGAGTATACACATGATGTGTTCTTTCAATTAACAACTCCTGCTGTGGAATACCAGTCCAGTTGCTTATTTGTACTTTCATAAAATTAATACACTCTGTTCCTTCCAGCTTCTCTGGTACAGCAAACAATGTCAGGTTTTCCCTGAGTGCTCTGTCCTCTAATTCTATTATTTTTTGAAACGTCTCTTCTTGAGCAGTCTCATATTTAGCCAGCCTTTTCTTCATTTTGACCTCCATTTTTTACAGTTTTATTACCTCATCTGAATATCTGCTTAAAGCTTCTTCCATTTTATCCATCCTTTTATTTGAGTTGATATACTCCATCAGTGTTTTGTTTATTTTAATGAGTTCTGAGTACGTTTGATGTTTTCCTCTAGATTACTGGAAGTCATGCACCACTGCTGGAGCTTGCACTGCTTTTTGCTGAACAGCTGCAGAATTCTTCTCAGTCAGTGTTTTTTCCTCACCTTTTGTGGTTGATTTTCTTACAGGCTCTCTGAATTTCTTTTTTACTAGCATCCAGGCAGTGTACTTACTAACCAGTTACTGACATTTGCCCTCAAAAACAAGTTCACTGGTTCTGTCTTTTGATTTTCTGTTTTCACACTGGAAGAGCTGAAATTAAGCTGTTACTCAGTGTGCAGTCATCTTGGAAGTCCTTGATACTTTCTACACTCTTGAACCAGGTTTCAGTAATAATACAAACATACATATGCTCTAAATACAGGAGGACTTTAGGGTCAGGAAATTTGTTATTTAGACTCCTAGCAGTGAGCAGCACTGCATCAATATTGTCCTGTGGTTTCATTGTTATGTTTTTTATTTTGGAAGATCCATTAGCTGTATTGTGCCTAAAAAGAAACTATGAGAGTGGCAAAGGCTTTAGCCAGTATATGAATGCCATGGAATAAGAGGTGCAAGTTGTCCTTGGCAAAGCAAATAGGGTTGCGCGCAGTTTATCCCATGATGACACATACTGGATTGCCCACAAATCACACCAGCTACTGTGCCAACGGTTGAAATCAATAATCTTTTCCTTAGAATCATTTTTGGTAAAAGTAGAATTCTGCTCAATATCACCCTTTCCTTCACTTGTGGCATGCATGAAAAACTCAAAAATGTATTTTTGCATTTCTCTTAATGACTTGCATGTCATGTCATTTACACCTACATGGATCACCTGCATGTTGTAGTCATATTTGTTCACCTTAAGCGTCTTAAAGGTCTTTGAGATGCTGGAGATTTTGGCTCCAGAAAACAACTCACCAACACCCTGTTTTTGCCCAGCCTTGTGAGGGTAGAATTTGTGTGTCTTATGGAGTCATATATCATCAGCATGGTATTGTTAGTAGAGCATTTAAAAGTTCTTGGAGTTGTCTGAGTATCAGTGTTGAGGTGACTGCTTCTGATTCCTAGGCCCTTTGTTACTGATGGTTTTTAGCAAGATTGATACCATGGCTAGCATTCATAGAAAGCACTTTCACCACAAGGGCAGCATATTTTAGTGGAAATGTGTCTGATTATGAATCACTCAACTGAACAAGTTTTCACTGTTCAGTTAAGTGTCCAACAAATCTCTGTTATGAAGTAGTGTAGGTACTAGCAGACTACACACAGACACAGACCTCCCATCCCACAGTAACAGATATAAAGAAGCGCATAAACACACACACACACACACACACACACACACACACACACACACACACACACACACACACACACACTTGCACACCTGATCACATGCACATGCAGACACATAAACAAAAATACAACTGTCATACTGTGCCTTGGGCAGCATTGGATATTCATTACTTTAATGCTGGAGTTTGTAACTGAGACTGTATAGGATTACTATGGAGATAAAAGGCTGGTTCTGTAAAGGAGCTCTGATTTCTTTACCAAAGTTATCAATTATGTGTTGTTTAAAGAGCTGCACAGAGGTTAGCAACAAGCAATCAATCTCCTGTGTTATCTGAAGCATCCACTGCCTGCTACTGAAAAATAAGTGTAATGCTTACTTGATCTGCACATCTTGCATTGTATTTTACTGTGTGCTGTTATTTTTGAACTGTATTTTACTGTATTTTTGTTGTTTTCTGCACTTTTAGCCTAGCATAGACTTGCTTCAAATTTTGGAAGACCCAGTCTGTTTTTACAGTTTCTGAGCACTAACCCAGCCTTCCTCCATAAAAGAGGGCCTCGCCCTACATCCTAGTGACAGTAGAGTGTCACTAAGGACCTATCTGAGTGGTGATTATTCACCCAGGGCCCAGTGTCTAATGTAGTGTATGACTACTGATTAAAGTGATTAAAATTGGCTTAATTTTGTTGCTACATGTTGCCCACATTAGCATGGGTTTGTGTGGCATGCACCACCAGCATAACCATATACTACTGCTCTGTGAAGGATACCATTGGCGGTTATAGATGCAAACTCTTAGATAGATAATTTTCCCTTAGTCAACTGCTTGTGCTCCATTGGAGGTTTCTCACTGTTGTGCTTCACTGCCCAGCTAGACACTCAGCTGAGTCTCAGGTTCCTCCACGACTCCTACCCATTAAACCTTTCATAGTTTAGAAATTTTTCTTGTCCCTTCACCATACCTGGGCCTTCTAGTCCCCTCCCTGTTACAGACCACAACACTTCACCAAGCATCATGAATGGACAATTTCCCACCATTTCTCCAGCCAACGTAACTGACATGGACATCCTGAGGCAATATTGCAATTGCCTCATGTACATTGGCAACCCACTTTTCAAAATTCACACAAATTCAGTATGTGACAGACGCATCTATAATAAGAATCTGGAATCTAGGCTGTCTCATTCACAAATCAGTATATCAGATACTAAGCAGGTTTTCAGTTCACACACTTTACCTCCTGCACCATCCATGTGTACAACACCTAAACCTACATATGCAGAGGTTTTCACTAGAAGCCTACCTAAAGATCAGAGACCTCCCAAACATAAATACACGTCACTTAATACATTCCCAGCAAATCACATTACACACACAAATGCATGCACTGGTGTCTCACCAAACGTGCCCCTAAGGCAAAACACAAAATCAAATGTTTTAGTCACAGGTGACTCCACTGTGAGAGACACAGATGTCCCACTCACCAAGATGGATAAGGAAAAGGTCATGGTCAGCTGTCTGTCATGTGCCAAGATCTACCAAATCATACATTCACTCATGTCTCTCAACAACAGGTACTGTTATGGCTTTGTCATAGTCCATGTTGGTGTGAATGACTTGAGACGTACCTCAGTGGACAATATGAAGAGAGACAATAACCGAGCTCTCTGATTATGTGTCCCAGGTGGGTATGTCCCTAGCCTTAAGCGGCATTCTACCTTCACCTAGGATGATGCTTCAATACAGACAAAAAATTATTGACTTCAACAAATGGCTTAGTTTCTGGTGTCATTCTAAGGGGATCCAGTACCTGTCTGTCTGGGATGATATGGTTGATAGACCAAGAGGCTTTGCCAGAGATGCTCTTCACCTGTCAACTCTGGGATTTTGGCTATTGGCTAAGGCTCTTGCCTCCCCATAGTGCCTTTTTTAGACAATGTCACCAAAACAAAATTCCAGATGTAAAAATATCCTCAAAAATAACCTTACGGTTATACTGCTAAACGTTAGGAGTCTAAATCTAAAACTACACTCACTGGAAGCACTGTTCACCTTGGAAGATGCAGACATCTGTGCAGTCACATAGACCTTGTTCTAGTCTACAGAGAGCACCCTGGCCATATCAGCATATAATGTATTCCACATGTTCAGACCACAAATGAACACATGAAAACTAAAGGAGAAGGAGTATCGATATTCATCAAAGATATATACATCTCCAGATTGGTTAAACAGAATGATATCCACACTGCCATGGTTCAGGGAGGGGTGTCTATAGCTGACAATAACTTGAAGAAGGGTATTTTCTGTAGTTATTTGCACATGGAGTAACTCTAGGGAATCATTCTTTCTGGCATTTGAGTTAACGAAGTCCAAGAACCTTTGGACGAGTGTGTTTGTACATGTACAATTTACCCAATCTATGGATGGGTAGTTAAAGTCACCCATAACCAGGCTGTTTGGTTGTATTTTGAGTGACTCAAGTAGATCCATGACCCAACCCAGTTTGGTTTTGTTAAAGGGAGATCCTGCCTGTTGAACGTGGTAGACTTCTTCCAGACTGTCACCAAAACCCTGGACGAAGGCATATCTGTGCATACAGCCTACCTAGACTTGGCCAAGGTCTTTGACACAATCCCCCACTCAGGCACCATTGAAAAACTCACTCAGCTGGGGGTCAACCCATACACTGTCAGGTGGGTTGCAAACTGACTCACTGACAGAACATATAGCGTCAAAATTGGAGACTGCACCTCCACCAGCAGACCCGTTATTAGTGGTGTTCCACAGGGATCAGTGTTGCAGCCCCTATTGTTTGGAATCTACTTCTCAGAAGTACAGGCAAAAACAAAAGGTCTGTGGCTGACAAAGTTTGCTGATGACTGCAAACTGGAAGCAGTCATTGCATCCCCAAATGATGTCAACATTCTACAAGAAAGACTTATGCAAGCCAATAATTGGTGCCCCAGCCATGGTCTTAAACACAATGCAAAAAAAAAAAATCCATTACCATCCCCTTTGGCAAAGATGATATCCCTGCAGATTACCATATTAATAACAACACGTTAAGCTGTAAATCAGTGGTAAGAGATTTGGGCACACAGGTTGACAGCAACCTTACTTTTGATCATCATGTCTCCACGGTAGTAAGGAAGGCCTTTCTACACTGCTCACCTCATAAGCAAGGGTATAGTTTCCAGAACAAAAGAAGTTATAACCTCCCTGTAGTCTTCCCTCATCAGGTCAATAATAGAGTACAATGCTCCCTTTGGTATGTACATAAACAGGCACCTGCAACAACTGGAGATACCTCAAAGGTTCCTCACAAACAAAATTCAGGGTCTACAGCACGTCTTATGTGGAAAGACTGAAATCACTGTCACTATACTCTGCATTATACAGACTACTCGGAGGTGACCTGTGCCTTGCATACGGAGCAACATCTGATGCTGCCTTAAAGGAAATGCTACACATTTGTAAGTCAAATGGTACATGATTCACTCACTCTTGGGACCTTAACCTAGCATGAGACATCAACAGGAATTGTTAGTGAGACAGATATGTCTCCCAGAGGTTGCTTCTCTGGAATACACTTCCAAAACAGGTTAAACAGAGCCCCTCATTAACCCTTTTTACGTGTAACTTGGACGACTGGATGGGAAGCCTTCAATTCACCCAAGGGGTTTCAACTGTGTCCCTCTTGGACAGGGGCAGTTGGTGCTGATTTAAATATTCTTATAACATAGACCATATCTCTTGACCCTTAAGGGAAAATGGGTTGAACCTGGCTAGGCTTGTACAGGCCTTAGGACCATTAGCCAAGTAACCTCCTGTGAACCCATGAACCTATGAACCTATGAACATATGAAGGCTTAGTAGAGCAGGACCATGCCATAGATCATGGCTCTGCAGTGACTGACTACTCTGTGTGACAGCATAGACCACAATATACATAGGTACATACATGCATACAAGGATACATCTTGAACAGATACACTGACACTCACACACAATCACACAGTGACATACAGATTTAAACATGCATATATACAAGCATATGCACATCCATTACCTGCACACTCTGCATAGGGTTACCACCTGTCCCACTTTGCGAGGGACAGTCCCTCTTTGGGCAGTTGTGTCCTGCAAAAAATGTGAAAAAATGGCAAATGTCCTGAGATTTTAGACAAAATTATTTTTTTATATTTCTATAATAGTTAGTAATTTATTCAGGCAAAAACTGAAGTTCTGTCCTTTGTACTGGCGTGGGTATGTTTTTGCCCTGCAAATCAGATGTTTGTTTGTACACAAATGTCCCACTTTGGGCATTTGGAAAGGTGGCAACCCTAACTCTGCAACCATAATCTCCCAAGTTATAGCAGTGATGCACACACACACGCACACACACACACACACACACACACACACACACACACACACACACACACACACACACACACACACACACACACACACACACACACACACACACACACACACACACACACATTCAAATGTGTGCTTGGGCTTGCAATAAACATTCATACACAGACACTCACATATCCCTCACACACTCCCTGTCCTTCCCCCTCCCACACTCACACACACACACACACACACACACACACACACACACACACACACACACACACACACACACACACACACACACACACACACACACACACACACACACGAACAAATACACTCATGCACAGGTACAACCTTATTCACATTGCTTTTCTTAAATCTGTCCCACTTCCCCTGCAAAAGTTCTTCTCACTGAAATGCACAGGTAAATGGCATTATCCACCTCTGTATACCTGCACATTTGTTGTAAAGATTTTCAATGTAACTTTCCTAGCGTGTAGTGTAGGACTTATAGGTTCATAGGTTCATAGGTAAGTACTAGGCTATCTGCCTGAAGGCATTTATAAGCCTATCCAGAATGTGTTGGCTTTCGCCACCCCCTTAGATTAGTTCCCTGTGCCTCTGTCCAGCAGAGCCACTGAAGTGATCCCTGAGGTAAACTTTCTGTTTCCCATCTACTCATCAAGGTTTCTCTTGAAGAGTGTTAGTGAGGAGCTCTGCCTAATGTAGATTGGGATCTTGTTCCAAAGCATGGGAAGTCTCTGGGACAGGAATCTATCCCTCCAGCACGTCCTATTTATTGTTGTGGTGAGGTTTAGATCCCTAGAGCATGTGGCTTGCGGGAATAAGGTTTTCTTTAGGTGGAGCATGTCCATCAATTCTGGATTGGACATGGCCTTGAATGTCAGGCAAAGATCACCTCTGAGGAGGCGGTATGCAACCGAGTACAGCTGTAATTTCTTCAGTCGAGCTGCATAGGGCATCTGTTTGAGGCCAGTGATCCTCTTGGTGAGGTACTTCTGTGGTCTTTCCAGCTGTTGCAGATGTCTTGTAAGGTACATCCCAAATGAGGCGTTGTACTCTATGATAGGTCTGATGAGTGATGAGTAGAGGGCCACAATGACCTCTTTTGATCTGGATGCAAACCCTTTTGTGATTAAGTGCTGGACTACATGAAAGAGAAGATAGAGGGCTCTCTGATTATGTAGCCCAGGCAGGTATGACCCTAACCCTTAGCCTTCCTTCACCAAGAAAGAATGATGCCACAATACAGATACAAGATGATCGAAAGAGCAATATTTGGCTTGTGACTGTTGTCATGTCAAGGGGATCCAGTCCAGTGTCTGTCTGAATGATGATGACATGCTTGCCAAGGTGTGCCACCAACTTCAGCAGGCTGCACCTCCCCTGGATTCATTGATTAATGCTAGGCTTGCCACCCACTTTGCCTTTTTGCAGGGCTTTTATAAAAACTAAAGGCCCTAAAACAAAAAACAAACAAAAAAGAGGGGAAAAAAAATGATGGGAAGTCTAAATCTCAAATGCACGCAGCATGCCTAGCCCTCAGCATGCTCAGAACATCGATGTCTGTGCTGTGGAAACCTTGACTGAAACCTGCTGAGAGAACCCTGGCACTCCTAGCACTGACCACTCATATATTCCCATCACAAAACCCGACCCAAAAACAAAAGGAGGGGGTGTCATAAAAGGAGGGGGACCACCACACTATCCATATTCATAAGGATAGCCACTAAACAGGTTAGTGCCAAGACCAGGTAGGCAAACAGGTCTAAAAATTGTGGCATGCTACAGGCCACCAATCATTCTCACAAACTACAGGCAGTCTCCCCAAGACACTGGGGCCACAGGATGTATCTCCAAAACACATTCATATAACACTATCTCAAACACCATCATATTGGGTCACAACAACATCCTGAATTATAGACTCTACCTGAATCTATACCTGGAGTTCATAAAAAGGTTCCTGGAGTTCATAAATTCAAATGCCATGAGAAAGCTAGAAAACTGTATGGGGTCACATTATCACAAACATATGGACAATTATCACAAACGAAGATATATCCCATTGGTGAGATCTGAGTATATCCCTCATTCACGAGAAACAGTCATCCACCACCCCAAAGATCAAAAAGAAATCTCACACTAAAAAGACAAAGTATCCCACTTCCCCTGCTAGAAGAGAGTGGTGGTATTCCCTCAAGGAAGCCTTTGGAAACCATAAGGAAGCTGCGGGTAAGCCTTCAAAATGCATGCCTCCCAAATGAAACCAAGACTCTTTACAAGCCCCAATAAAAAACCAAGACTCTCCACACACAAAGGGCAAATGTCCAGTCTGGAAAAATCCAACCAAGGAGAATTCAAATCAGAGGAAGTAAGTAGTCTTATTAACCCAGAGAAAAAAGACAAAAAATATAAGACCTATTAGACCAAAGTCCAAAAAAACAAAAAAAAATTCATAAAAAAATCAACTAAGGAAAGAATGTATATGGAAGGAACATGGATTCAAAGGCCTTTTGAGAGAAATTTAGTTTTAGAGGATGAAAATCATGGAATATTTTCAGAAGATATATACTCAGGGCAGACAGAATCAGATAAAAAACAAACCCCCTCAAAAAAATAAGCAGACAATAGCACTGCCACCACACATCCAAACCCGAGATCTCAAGAGGGGTGGCTAAGTAACTCACCCCATCCCCCCTAAAAGCTCCATACCCAGGACAAGCTAAAATAAGGTGAAATCTGCTCTCTCACAAGCTAAACACAGCATCAATGCTACCTGCAAGCTGCAGCCTCAATGGCAACACCTTATTGTCTGATAAATTGCCAGCTACATTCTCTATGCCCACCACATGGCCCAAGCCTCGGTGCCTCTCACGAGTAATGGCAATTGACGCCATAAAACCAAAAGTCCCGTGAGCAAAGCTATACTCTGATCATAGATGGGTGCCACAACTTAAATAGTAATTGCAGCTAAAGATATGCCTGAAGTTAAACACCCATCTGCAGCAATTCCTATATAGAAAGATTTTCTAACCACTTTGGCAATGTAATTATCAAAGGTGAGATTACTATCTACTTGGGTCCCCAGATCCCTTATTACGTCTTCCATATTTAGGGGACTACCACCTATGTGGTAGTTTGTGGGTACTTTGTTTTTTCCAAAGGGGATGATTATGCTCTTTTTGGCATTTAGCTTGAGGCCATGATTTTGACACCAGGTATCCATCTCAGTGAGACCCTTTTGGAGGATGTCTGTGTCAGCCAGAGAGTCAGTTATAGCCCCTAGTTTGCAGTCGTCTGTGAACTTGGTTAGCCATTGTCTTCCTGTGCTTGCCTGCACCTCTGAGAAGTATATACCGAACAGGAGGGGTCCTAGGACTGAGCCCTGGGGAATGCCACTTGTAACCGGTTTAGAGTCTGACCTAGCTCCTGCAATTCTCACCATGTGGGTTCTGTCCATGAGCCAGTTGGCAACTCATCTTGTGACGTAGGGGTTTATGTTCAGGCTGGTGCGCTTGTCTGTAATGCCAGAATGGGGAATGGTGTTGAAGGCCTTTGTGAGGTCTAGGTAGGCTGTGTGTACCACCTTTCCCTCATCTATAGTCTTGGTAATTGTCTCAAAGAAGTCCACCAGGTTTAGGAGGCATGATCTGCCCTTAACAAAGCTGAACTGGGTAGGGTCCAGTGTTTGGAGGTTCCCAATGTCTCTGTTAATTAGTTCCATGATGATGTGCTCCATAGCCTTGCAGACCAAGCTAGTCAGGCTTATAGGGTGATAGTTCCTGGGGTCTGTTGTGGCTCCACATTTGTTGAGCAGAATAACCATTGCTGTGCACCACTCTATGGGTATGTAGCCAGTGGAGAGGCTGAGTTTGAACAGTGTGTTTAGGTGAGGAGTTAGTTCGTCTTTCAGCTCGTGTAGGACACAGCCTGGGACACTGTCCGGTCCCATTGATGCTGTGTTTTTGGCTTTGGAGAGGGCTGTTTTAACCTGAGTGTCTATGATTTCAGGCACTCTACATTCTTCTGGTATGATTATGGGCCCTTTTGGGGGTGAGAGGGGGGTGAAGTTTGCGCTGAACCTGTCTGCCAGGATGTTGGAGATATCGGTCGGTTCAGTGTATTTTGTGCCATTCTGCACTAACTCTGAGCAGATCTGAGCATTGCCACTTAGATTCTTGACATAGCTAAAGAATGCCTTGTGGTTATCTTTGGAGTCCTTGGCAATATTTCTTTCAAAGCTCTCCTTGGATGATTTTATGAGGGATTGTAGTTTCTTGCTGATACTGATCAGGTATGTCTTCCCTTCTTAGGATTTTACTGTTCTGGTTTCCTCCTTCTGTTGTATAGCTTGTTTATGGCAGGAGTCCACCAGACTGGTTTCCTTTTCTTGGAGGAGTGAGTCTTGGTTTTGCTTGGGATGGCATGATCCATGCATTTTTGTAGGTGCCCGTAGAATGCATTAGTAAAGGATTTTGCAGCTTGGACAGCGTTATCCTTCAGCATGGGGGCTTTGAAACTTTCCACCTTGGTCTTAAGTAACGTGAAGTTTGCTTCTGAAAAGTTTTTCACGGTGGTTTTCTTGTCCGGGGGTGGGGGCAGAATGTGGATATCCAAAGTGATTTGTTTATGATCAGATCTAAGCAGCGAGAGGTTGACCTCCGGTGTGGAACACCGGTCGCCCATGTTGGTGATGACCAGGTCCAATATGTTGTCACCTCTGGTGGGAGTGTTGACCAGTTGAGCCAGGGCATTTGAGTTTATAAATTGTATGAAATGTTGGAAAAAGGAGTTATTACTTGAGTAGTTCTCCCAGTTAATGTTTGGGTAATTGAAATCACCCAATATTAGGGTGTTTGGTAGGACCTTTATGTTTCCCAGTGTTTCCAGAAATGCTGAATGGCAGTCCTGGGAAATGGTGGGTCCAACGCTGGCTTTGTCCATGTGCTAACCCAGACTGATATCTTTCCCCTTCCTGCTCTTACCCCTGTCCCTACTCCTCTATCCTATGCCCCCTAATCTAGGTACTACTCTTTTCTTCTTAGTAATTCTATAAAACATAAAGGCCTTTCTCTCTTAATTGGGTTTTACTCTTACCCACTATTGTATTTAGTATAATCTTTTTTACTGTAATAATTTTTTTTAGTATAATTTTTAGAGTAATATTTTTAGTGTTTATAACCTGAGCATTATATATTTTTTTTACCAATGCTTTCACTTTATCTGATTTTACATGCCTTTTTATATATGTTTAACATTGTCACTATTCATGTTTGGAGTTTTTCCTCCCCGGGCCTCTACTGAAAATGGACATATATCCAGTTAGACTAGCCTGGTCAACAAATATAAAATAAATAAATAAAATCTGTAGCAAGCTACAATTTGAATTGCAGATTTGCCAGTTGTTAGTTGTGCATGGATGATCTCTGAAGCATTGTGCTGTGCCACCTACCTGAAGGTGTGGGTATCCTTGATTTATATGGATACACCCCCCCGCCTTTTGTATTTTGGTTTGGGTTCTGTGGCCAAAATGTATAGTATGAGTTGTAGCCTCATAGTGCTGGGGTGCTCTCTGGAGCCTTCAACCAGGTTTCTGTTACTGCACATATATCGATTTTCTCCATTCTGAGGAGTGCCTCTAGTGCATGCATTTTGAGGTTCAGACTTCTGGCATTGAGACGCATTACCCTCAGCTTTTTGTTACTTGTGCTATTTACGGTGGTCAGTTTGTCTTTTGAGCCTTGCCTAACAAAGGCACTATGGGGGTGGTAAGAGCCTTGGCCAGTATTCGAAAGCCTAAGGGTGACAAGGTGCAAGCCATCTCTAGTGAAGCAGAGTGGCTTGTTGAGCATGTCATCCCAGGCGGACTGACACTGGATCCCCTTTGAATGACACCAGAAACTTAGCCAATTGTTGAAATCGAGAATTTTTTCTTTATACCGTGGTATCATTCTTGGTGAGGGCAGGATGCTACACAGGGTCAGGGTCATACCAGCCTGGGCTATGTGATCAGAGAGCTCTTCCATGTCTCTTTTCATGTAGTCCAGAGAGGTATGGCTCAGGTCATTCTGTACTGCAAAAGTTTCCTGACCAAGCAGTGGACCATGCTGATTACAGGTCTCACTAATATATAGGCCCTACCTTCCAACTACCAATTTATAAACAGCAAACAGGCACTTTCTGCTTAGTAGTAGAATGATGTGCTACTTGGCTCTTAAAGACTAAGAATCACTTTGGTTTTGTTGTACGCATGCTGCCCTGCCCACCTTTGTATACTAAGCAACTTGTCTAGGAATCCTGGTTCATATTGCTGACTACTTTTTTTATCAGTGTATCTCTTTGTATAAATGAATGTGCTTTCAAAATATACTAACATATTCTCATGATAATTCCAATAACACGTAATGCTATAACTACCCACAAAATATTCTTTGCACTGTGCTGCTAGCTTCAAAGACAAAATATAAGTTGCATCCTGAGATTTAATGAAAACAAACAAAACAAAAGAATAAAGATATCCCCTGGGATTCAGCAAGCAGCCATGCAGGAATAAATTATTCCTGCATGGCAGGGACTGTCCCATACAGCAGGGCAGCGAGCCTTGCATATTCATGAAGGCACACTGCCTGTCCTGTTAAATGAACATGGAGCTGTGTATGAGTGCAGGAGGTGTGTCTGAGAGCAGAGTTCTCACAGTACACATGCCCCTGAACTCCAGAATTGCCTTTTGGCAATTAAAAATGAGCAAGAATGCTCATAACAAACCCAACCTGTCAGGAAAACAAAAGTGGTCAAAGGCAAAAGGGACAATCATCCCTAACCAAGCCAAAAGTTATTAGGATAACACAGGCAGCATAAGCATATAGCGCACACCTCCCAACCAGTCAGAGCATGTAATGTGGACAAAGCCAAAAGGGACAAATATCCCATGAAGCAGAAAGCTGATAAAATACAGGTTTAGCATTAGCAGGGATATTCTGAAGGGTATAGATAAAATAACACAACAAAACTTTTTTTTTATAAATGCGATAAAGTGTAGGTGTAGCTGCAAGGGTGTGCCCATTGCTTAGCTACACGTAGTCCAGCTTAAACAGCACAAGAAGTTAAATAGCAAAAGACATCCAACATAAGCAGCATTGCAATAGTGTAGTGGTTAGAGCGTACACTTTGCAAGCAGCCGGTTTGATCCCCACTGTAACCAATTCACATTTTACATGTGAAAGCAGTATATAAACAATTTTTTGTAGTATTACCTACTAAATTACATCAATTTGTTAACTGGAGTACTGCATTATATCCAGATGTGAGGTGTCAGTTTAATAAAGTTGTGAAATCCCCATATAAACACAAATGCCCCATATAGTATAGTCACACATGAATAAATGTAATGGAAGCACATTGGAGGATGTCAGGGACAGTAAACAAATATATAATATGTAGTGAATGATGAATCAATGCCATACAGCAGATAGTATATAAAATGAAAAATAAACAATGCTAAGCATTGCACAGCTCTGCTTACCAAGTGTAAGCATTGTGTAAATATGACTGCTAAGCAATGAGTAGCCCAGCTAAATGGATTTGCCCACTGGTAAGCAGTGCTGAACCCACCCCTTTAAGCAATGCCAACCTTAGCTAAGCAGGTTTGCCTGTAGCTTAGCTTAGCTCAGCATATTCAAAACCGTCCAATCATGGCAAAGGGTGGGAAATCGGCCATATTTAAATCCCACAGGTGGGAATACAGCTCATAACTGGTTGCAGCTTTCCACTGTAGGCAGAATGGCTGGAGTTGGAGAGAGAATGCACTTCCTTGCACAGTGCTGGGGCATACAGGAGTCCAAGGTCATGGTAGAAAAAAAAACTTTCTGTAGAATGCCCACGGGAAATAGAGAACAAACAATGTACCCTCAGTTTAGAAGAAAATGATCTAAAGGAAGAGGTGCTTGATTTAATAGAGATGAATAGATATATTAAGATCAATAAAAGAAATAGGCTACAGAAAGTCTATAAGACCCAAAATATTAGAAGTTTGATAAAACAAAAGAAATGACTGTTCATAGATATTCATGCAATATAACAGAAATAAATAGGATATATTACTGTACATCTAAATTAATAACTGATAGTCTTAACACAAAAACACAGGACAGTAAGGGAAAGGAAGGGGAGAAATCAAATACCATTGTGGAAGTATCAAATAGAGAAAATAATAAAGCAATTAAAACAAGAAATGTCACTGTTAAAAGAGTACCAAAGAAGGAACAGATTAACCAAAAATACTCAGAAAGAAAGGTATAATAAAAGCAAAACACAGTCCCCAGGATTCAGCAAGCTCTGCACGGTGTGCAGAAATAATGCAAGGGCTGCTACACACAATATAGCCAACGAGCAATCCAGGAATGAGCTCCTGGGGCATGCAGGAGCGCTCCTACACTATTCCTGCATGGACACAGCTCCTATATGCTAATTACCCCATTTGCAGGTGAAAACCATGCAAATGAGGTGAATTAGGGATCCAGAAAGCAGCCAGGCATCTGTGCAGGAATAGTATAACCTGCAGAAATGTATTCGGCTACTAACCGAATACATTTCTGCAAATTACAAAACGGAGGCATGACAGCTCCGAAGAAAGCATGTATTCAATGTAGTAGGCATCCCAATGGCCAAATATATGGCCATTGGCATGGTAAATACTTGCAAAATTATAAAAATTATTTTTAATTTTTTGGGCTGATTTCGGCCATTTAAGCATAGGGCAGCAGTGCGCAAACAGGATCAGTCCGAAAATAAGAAAAAAGTTGGAAATAAGCTTTTAAACCAAAACCAGCATTCTGCCATAATAGTCAGTGGCATGCATAAGACAGCAATACCATGGAATAATGGTTGCTAAGGGGGAAGGCTGAGTGTCAGTCTTGTAACTGTGCATTAGGAGTCAGTTTTATGCAAATGAGGGGATTGATACTGAATCACAGATTTCCCCTCAGTGTTAGCTTGCACTCAACCATGTAGGTGCAGCAAAACCATGGTATAAGCATAAGAGGTAGATGACTTCATAAGGGGAAGTGTCACACATGCTGTAAGCTTATTGGAGCTTTGTGGCCCATGTTTGCCCTTAGCTAAGACCAATTCCAAAACACAAAAAATACTAAGTTAAGATTTTTTTGCAGTGATCTTGATCCTGGTTTTTAAAATATAAATATGATAAAAAGAATCAATTATCATAGATCCAGATACTGAATAATTGTATTTCAGGAAGTACTCTTGCCCTTAGCTAAGCACAGCTAAAGAAGGGGGGGGGGTGTCTAAGGCTGCCTAGCAGTGTTTACATTGCCTAAACGGGTGTGCACACCATGCACCGAGTTTTAAACAAAAAAAAAAAAAAAAAAAAAAACAGGGAATAGCAGCTCTGTTCACATCTGAGCACTAGGTATGCGCAGCGCGCCTGGGGGCTTAAACGGGAAGACAATGGGAAGGGAAAACAGCAGTAGGCATGCAATCAAGGAGAACTAGCATAGCTGGCAGGTGAAATGTATCAGAATCAGCCAATTACACAGGCAGCAGTCCAGCACAGCACACTACTATAAACTATGCAAACACCTTTCACTCTGGTTTTTCCCATAAACTTTACACCACCGGTGTATACAAATGGGGAAATTTTACCTGACAAAACTAAAAAATGATAGGGGTGCTGTCACTCTCATACATCAATATATGGAAGAGGCTGAGGGTTATGAGGATGAGAATGGTGATGACCAACCCACAGTGAGGAGAAGGAGAAGAGTGTACAGACCCAGGGTAACCTACTAGGGGCTACATGAGCTGGAGATAGTGGAGTGCTATAGGGTGGACAGGGACATCCTACAGCAAATTGTTGAGCTGTGCCGGCCACTCCTCACACACAGAACCAACAGAGGGGAACCCATCCCAGTGGATACCAAGGTATGTGTAGGCCTACAAATACTAGCCACAGGTACCTTCCAAAGGTCAACTGGGGATATCATGGGGATCTCACAGGCATCAGTATACAGGGTACTCCACCAGTTCCTGGATGCCATGTCAGCACACGCCAGTGAGCACATATATTTCCTCAACACCCGTGTGGCATTGACCAGCAATATGCATCTCTTCCACCAAATAGCAGAATACCCTGAGGTAGTGGGTGCTATAGAGTGCACCCACATACACATCAAAGCACCACCGAGTGAGCGGGGTAGGGTCTACATAAACCACAAGGGCCTCCATCAACTGCCAGGTTGTGTGTGATGCCCAGGGCATTATCATGAATGTGTATGCTGGCAGCCTTGGAAGCTATCATGACTCCCAATCTGGCATATGACACAGCTGTACCAGAGATTTGCCAGTGCTGACATCCCATATGGCCATCTAGTGGGGGATGCTGGTTATGCACTGAAGCTGTGGCTGATGACACCCATCAGAAATCCACACACACCCGAACAAGCACTCCATAATGAGGCACATGGACAAACCAGAATCATAATGGAGCATGTGTTTGGGATGCTCAAGTCGTGGTTCTGGTGCCTGGACATATCTGGTGGAGCCTTGCAGTACTCTCTAATTACATGTACACAAATTTTCATTGTATGTGCCATGCTGGGTCCATATGACTTGGTCGACACTCATTTGGTCGACAGTTCATTTGGTCAACATTTCATTTGGTCGACAGGCAGATTTGCCCCCTTCCCCAATGTTGTGCAACCCTGGAGTTGATATATATATAGTTAGGGGGTGTGGTGGGCCACACCCCCCGGGGGGGGGTGAAGCCCCTCACCTAAAATGCCTGTCAACCAAATGAACTGTCGACCAAATGAGTGTCAATCAAATGAACTGTCGACCAAGTCATATGGACCCGCCATGCTACACAATATGATCCGGCAGAAACAGCTGCAGCAGGAGCAGCACAGAGCAAGGCCCCACAGCCCCCCACCATTGCCAAGGCCAGCACAGGCACAGACTAACTCAGAGGAGGAACAACCTGAGCCTGCCCATGTAGGCAGAAGAAGGCATGCCCAGTATGCCCAGGCTTTGGCAAAGAGACAATGCATAGCACATACACTGACATGGTAGGAACCCAGGGAATGACACCTTTCTCTGATTTGCACATACAGTAAAAGGGATGCCAAACATGACACTACCTGTGCTTTACCATGTATAGGGAGTGTACTATGTGCATCCGACATAGTCAGCCCTCCAGCACCATCCTCAATGCTGGCACAGCCACAAGGTAAATCACTCTTTCTATCAGTTGCTGAATGGAGTAGTATGTTCTGATAGTTGTATGTATGGTATGGATGTGAGCATGCAAGGGAATCGGGTGGCTGAATGAGATGGCAGCAGATAGCCTCCTGGCCAGGGACACCCATATATGACCCTTCACTGGGTTAGTCCCCAACTCCTCAGGGAAGTTGACTTCACTGATACTCAATATTTAGACCCTAGGAAGTTAGGTACAATTAGGTGCAAGTATTTAATGAGTATCAATGAGCCTTGATCCTAGGAGCCATAAGCCATGTGGAGACAGCTAGTGCAATGACAACAGAAACCCTTAGTAGGGAGATGTCCAGCAAGGTACCTGGTTTCCACCAGAGGTCATACAGGAATCAGATGTCTCCTTTGCCCTCCCTTCAGATGTAGAAGAGGGGCTGTTGGCCATTTTAACCTACCTCCCAGCCAGCCAGCAGCACTGGTGACACGAGTGCACTTCAAAAATTTGGTCACCAGTGGTGGAGATGGATTGTCTGCCTCTGCACCATCAGGCTGGCTCATTAAAATCTCTTTTTAAAGTTCTTATTTTTGATTCTGTTTGTTGCTAATATGCTAATTTTCTCCTGGAGGATTACTGGCTTCTATAAATAACTGCCAGAACAACTCTGTCCAATTTAAAAGCAATTCCATGTCTCCCTCCCTCTCGCTTCCAAGCCCTTTATCTAGATAAAAAAAAGTTTAACTTCTTAAAGGCATGCATTGCTTAATATGCATGCATTAGGCAGTATATTCCACTTTAGTTTTAATTGAATAAAACTTCTCCTTTATTCTCAACTGTAACTTTCTTGTGGTTTTAGTCTCATAGCCTGTCGTGCATGAAGTACAAGATGTGATATGCATACAGACTCAGTTTTGAATTATAGTGTCCTTCGACACTGTAGAGCTTGTCTGTTCTACCATTCATATAATATGAGCTATTTGCACTGTATGTACATATGCTATAAATCCACAACAAAATACCTAATTTCTTTTAGTAGATTTCATCAGTGGTTTACCAGCTTTATTCTGTAATACTTTCCAACAAACTTATTTTTTTGCAGTGGAGGAGACCTCGCCCATGATTCTTTGTAGGGCAGAATTGCTCTTCAGCTCTTTCCAGTTCTTCGGGATAATGGACTTTATTACTGCGGTATCACTGCTAAATCTGATGTAAATACATACACAACTAGTAGCCTCTGGTGTTTTCTCTCAAATAAATTAACATCTGGGGCACTTGTGATTCGGCAGTGTTTGTTCATTTTTTTATTCGTAACGTCACTGAGCTATGTACCTACCTGTACATTACCATAACTCCTACAAGAAAGCACTATTTATACCAGTGTCCAATTGTCTTCATTACTACTGTGTCAAGTAAACATGACTGCTGGACTCTTCATGATATTATACTTGAGACGCAGGGAAAACTACTTTGAAAATGCAAGAAATAATACTGCAGACACTTTATAAATACTTTAGATTTCAATTTCATTTATTCTAAATCCTTGACTCTGAAATAATGTTTGAACGCACTGAACATTGGGACAAACATGAGTGCTCCCTCTTTTATAGTATGATTTGGCAGAGTATGTCAAAATCTACTGGAGGTGCCTGTCTCAGTACCAGTAAAGCTCTACTCAAGTTCTTGTATCATTAGAAGTAGCTTATGCTGTTATGTTTGCTGGGATAAACAAAATACTATCTTCTGAAGTAGCTTGACAGACTTGTTTATAACAATTTGTTAAGACATAATTTTTGAATTTACATGTTGTAGCAATAGATGCTTAGGGATTGTTTTGTCACTCATTCAATTAAAGAATTACATATATTTATTAGTTCCACAATTTCTAAACCTACTGCATTGACTTAATTTCTATTTTATACACACCAGGTTTTTCCATTACATCTTCTGTCACTTTATAAGCCTTTTCCAGCTGCAGTGGATTATCCCTGCACTGATACTTCCCCATTTATAGCCGGTATTTTTCCCTACGCTACAGCTTCTCTTTCACTTGTCTTTCTTCCCACAGAAGGTCATACAGCCTCATTTATTTCACTCGTTTAATATGAAACTGAATGCCCATTTCATTGTGTAAGACAATCCCCAGGATTTACTAATCTTCTGTGTAAGACTAGATTAGTCTTACACGGAAGCGCCAGCCTAAGAGTATGACGGCAGAGCACCATGCATATTAATGAGGGCGTGCTGCCTCAACTCTAAAGCTTACACAGAGCGTGGATGAGTGTATGGGGCGTGTCGGACTGCCGAGCAGTCCAAAAATCCATGCCGCTGCAATGAAGAAATGCCACAATGTCAAGTTACATGAGCGAGTCCGCTCACATGTGCGCAATATAATACTACATTCCCCCATATGTTAAACAACTGACAAAATTAAAAATAGAAAGATTTTTTTATTTTTTTTAATTTCATCCGATATAGCTTGCTGTATTTGTACGTGTTTGCATGGGTTTGCCCATTGTTTAGCTACAGTTAGCAGCTTAGACACCAGAGGAGGATAATAAGAAAAATATATGCTAATTAAGCAAAATCACGATAGCATAGTGTTTAGAGGCTTCGCACACAGAGGAGGCATTCCCGGTTCAAGTCCCACTACTGTGCATTCTATTTTTCTGCTGGAAATCTGTATACAAAAATATTTCCTGACATTTTTTATGTATAAGTTTTGTAAAAAGTATTGAAAAGTTAAATGTAGTAGTGAACAAATTATATATATATATATATATATATATATATATATATATATATATGAAGGTGAAATGGTTATGCATTCTGAGGCATGAGTACCCTATTTTAAGCAATATAAAGTACTGCTAAGCACATTTTACCAGTACTGAGCATATTTAAATCCAATTGCTTGTAGCTGCACACTGCGTTAACCAGTGCAATGTCTTTGCACGTAGCTGTGCACCACGCTAACCAGCACAATCAGAACGTATTTCTGCATAGCTGAGCACTGCTCGAACCAGTACAATGTCGGGCAAAGTTGAGCAACATCGAGCAACGTCGAGCAACGTTGAGCAACGTTAGGCAAAGTCGGGTAAAGTTGAGCAAAGTCAGTTAAACACGGCCACACCTCCTTTACTGTACCTTAAACAGTCAGATCTGCCCAGTAGGAAAATAAAAAGCAGGGACAGGGCTTGAACTCAGGATACTGTACACTATAGTCACAGTACTTAACCACTAAGCCATGACAACATTTCATAAACATGCACTTTCAACAGACACATATCTATCAAAGGAATTTTAAACATTGCCAACATCAGCTAAGCAGGCGTGCCTACAGCTGAGTTTTTCCAAAACTGGCCAATCACAAATAAGTGTGGGAAATGAGGCATATTTAAGCTGCACAGGCAGGAATGCTTGCTATAACTGGTTGTAGCTTCCTTCTGTAGTCAGCATGGTTGATGTTGGAGAAGGCACTCGATTTAGAGTGCAACGCTGGGGCATTGAGGAGTTTGGTTTGGCTCCTTGTCCACAATCTTGAGGGAAGACTCCTGCAGGGCCAGTACCAGGGTACCCAATATAAAATGGAGGCCTGGAACAGTCTTGCTCGTGATCTCACCAGTGCCACTGGTGTTACTTGGACTGGTGAGCAGGTCAGGCACCATTATTCTGACCTGAAGCGATTTAGGGAGGATCAACTTGATCAGTGGATCCAAGAATCCCGTGCGATGCCTAATGCCCCAGTACTGAGTAAGTAGCCATTGTATTACGTAGTTAAGAATTGCTATGCTTGTCTATACTATGGATAGGTATGTCTGAATATCACTGCATTTACTTCACAGCTGCAGATGTCTGGGCTATGAACCAGCAAGCCCATGATGATAGGCTGCAAAGGCTGCATCATCAGGCAGGTTAGTAATTATTCTGCATGTACTGTTATATAAAATAAATGAGAGAGCCTTCAAAAAGTGTTTTAACCCAATAAATAAAGGTGTAATAATCCTTTAATAAATGTATAATTCCTGGAGTGTGTCTGTGTCATTTTCTTTGATATGTTGTTGTACTGTTGCATTCTACAAATAGTAGTGTTGCATTAAGCAGTGTCAACACACACTTGGGTAGGCCCATATAACGTGGATGAAGGGAGTGCCAGTAGCTTTTATGCATATTTACAGCCCTCAACTGTTGGTTCATGCCCAGCATGTACAGCTTAATCTGGCACATGAGTAGTTTGGTATTGTGTTCTCCAGAAATATCAGTGTGCTGCCAGAAATGTAGGGAGCTGTTAACATATAACTGATACTTTCACCTGAACATATCTAGATAACTATATGAAAGTAGATCTGTCAGTGTACCACCTTAGCAGTAGTGTGCATGAGCAACTCTCAAAATATGTTGCAGTATCATCTACATCTTGGACAGTTTGTATGTAAGATACAGCTCATGTATATAATGATCTAGCAAAATCCAATTGCACAATATAAGGGCATTGGGTAGTGTAATAATACATGTAAGGGACATATAACTGCAGTTAATAGGAATGTAGTGAAAACTAGAAGGATATATAAGTTGTTAATTGAGCTTTTTCCACCCTACTGTATGTGCATAAAAATGCAATTCCACACCTCACTCGGTATGTCTAATCTCAAAACATTTGTTGGGACGTGTCCTATTGGTTTATAAATATTTGCATTTATTTCTATGCATGTGCTCTATTAAAATGCCACAGTATTGGTGGCCTGTTGCCATCAATTCAATCTGCATGCTGTTATAATGTCCACTATTGTTCTATATATGCATGTGTTATGCTTGCTTTTCAACTGTTGAAAATTTGGTGTGTTGGGTTAATGGGAATACTTCTGCATGCTGTTATAACTAATTGGGAATGCTGTTGACTGTTACTAACCCATATCTTTATTAAACTCTCCAAAACATAGTTCATATGGGAAGGCCGGTCCCAGCGGACTCTCCTGTCCCACCTCAGCTGGCCATGGCACCTGGCACCAGCAGATCTGGTGCCCAGCCTGGGACCTCCTCCTCCATTGGCCCTGTGCCACCTTTGGGTGGAAGCACTGCAGGGGATGGGGCTCAGCCCCCTGTGCAAGCATGGGCTGTGGAGGGCCACCTATCACCCTTCGAATGGTCCGGGCTGTGGTGCATAGAGAGATTGAACCATTCTGTTGCAGAACCTCTATGCCAGTTTGAGGCCCGAGTAGTGCAACTCCCGGGTCAGCCTGCCCCTCCTACATAACCCCCAGCACAGCTACCCTCTGGGCCGTGAAGGGGCAGTGGTGACTGCTCATGGGTGGAGACCTCAGTCCCACTGTTTCCATCTGGGGGCTCATGGACTTGCGATTTACAAACATCCCTCCCTGTCAAAGGAGTTCACCCACCACATGTGTCATATATCGCCCCTGTATGCATCTTGTTTGTCTTGTCTGTTTACCTCCCCAACCTACCTCCCCAAATATACCTACTTCCCCTACCCCACATTACACTCTCACCTGAAAAAAAGGGCAATCTGCTCCTCCCCAAAAAATTACGCCTCATACATAGCTGTCCATTTTGCACACATGTCCACTGGACACATGAAATGTTATTTAATTGGCATTACAACATACTTTGTTGTCCTCAACCCTCTCTCAGGGGTTGAAGGTTTCATTTTTACCTCCAAATTTATTGCATATGCACAGCTGTTGCTGTTGAAGAAATGGGCAGCTATGGACCTTCCCTACACCCATCCTGCACATCCCGAGCTATTTTCCATACTGTCTTTCCCTCTTTGTGCCCCTTTTTCACCACTTTCCTATCTCCCCATTTTTCTTTTCTTTCAAAGAAATGAGAGCAGGGGGTTAGCGGGAGTAAGCACTATTAAGCAGTAGTGAGCGGGTTTGCAAGAGTTTGTGCTTGTTTGCGCAAACCTGCTTACAACTGCTTAAAAGTGCCTTAGTCACTCTGTATGTGAGGGCCCTTGTTCTGCTCAGGAGCAAAATAAAACACCTCTGTAAGTCTCGAACCCCAGACCTTACACACACTACACAACATGAAGTACCACTAAGCCACAGTAGATATACATCAGGTTGTTGCTTAAATAATTATATAATGCATCAGAATGAGTGAATGTAAAGGAAAATTAGGAATACCATACCACACAACTTGTTCTGTGGATGTTGACCAACAGTTGTTGTGGGATTACATTACATTACATGACTGTGATAAGAGAAGCAGCCATTCTAGCAGGAAATAATGTTACACCATCACTTTACAACCCCACACAGTATCACAGCAGGACAAACACTGGCATATCTGTTTAGGGCAGAGGCCATACCTCCCAACTGTCCCTAATTTTCAGGGATGTCCCTGATTTTGAAACAAATTTTAGCTCTGTCCCTCTGAATCCCTCCGAAAACTACTGACTTTGGCCAGAAAGTTGGTGAATTACACTTAATGCATAAGGACAATAATTAAGAGTTAGGCACATCTTTTACTTCAGAAAAGGTGTATTAATTCATATGCTTTGATTCTCTCAATTTCTCAACTTAATGGCACTAATATTTTAAAGGTGTCCCTGATTGTCCCTGACTTTTTCTTTACTTTTCCCTGAGTCTGTACAAATATGTACCTGAGTGGTTAAGAGGTCTGGCAGAGGCAGAAACACAGAGGCATATCAGCCTTTCTGCTGTTACACACTGTGCAAATAGCATTGGAAGGAGTTTCGGAAGCATAACCTTATGTAGGAATACAACACTGAAATACAAATGGATATAGCCATGTACTGGTAGCAACCAACTGTAAGAATGCCATTGCTCGATTGCTGAAATGTCCTGTGTGGTGCACAGACAAAAAATAACAGGCTATTCTCTGGCTATGATGTGGATAGGTCGACAGTTGGGAGTTACGCAGACAGACTACTTGCCTTGATAAACTAACATGTACACAGCAGCCCTGTAAGTCCAGCAAGATAAAATCCACACAATACTACTTACGCTCTCTGTACTTCTGCAATCTTACCCAAATGTAGAATATACCTGTGTGAGCAGGGTCTACCAAGGATGTAGGTAAGCATACTCACAGTACTGAAATGTGTCCAGTTTTTGTGAGCAGCTTGTGCTAATGTCAACACTAAAAAAGCACAAACTGTTTAGAACTGAGTAAATGAATATTCACAGTATAGCAGTTCACAAACAATTCTTGTGCCAAAGGAATACATCTCAATAACTAGCTTTGTATGGCAGTTAATTGTAACAGTTGAAAAGAAAGTACATCTTTCCATGTATCTTGGGGTAGCATTTTGAGGGGTGAGTACATTTCTACACTGACAAGTGGGTACTGGAAGCAGCAACATTAGGTCTGAGTACAAAATGTAAATCTCTGGCTACACCCCTAATATAAGAACTATACCAACCTTCTGTCTTAAACAATGATGTCCACAGCAAACAAGGATGATCTCCATCTTGGAAAGCTGAAAGGGCCACACCTACATGAGTTAGCAATTTATAATACTGTGTTGCTATGACAGTGATTACTGCAATTACTACACAGCAGGCTGCATGCAATTAGCAAATGGTGGCCACTAATTGGTGCAGTGGCCATCACATGCTCATGTGCAAATTCCTACAAAAGCAGGCTGCAATCTCTGCCAACAAACTCAATCACTCTATTGCAGAGACTGACAGAGAGAGAGAGACAGAGAAAGAGAGAGACAGAGAAAAGGAAAAAGAAAAAGAAATATTACCAAATCATGCAAAGGAAAGGTATGTGACACATGTATTTACTGGCATGTAGTAGATGTTATTGAAGAACAGTCTACATAATGTGAACCATTCATATGTGGCAGCAGTACTTCTTTATGCACAGATGTTCTGCTTAACTACTGCTATGGACAATACTGTGTGTACCTGTGGGCAGTGGGGACATACCTGTGAAATGTGTAGCTCAGCATTAAATGTCAAAGATCTGATCCATGTTATCTGTGTTCTGTACAGTAGTGTGGCCAATGGCTGTTGGGGGATTAGCGCGGACATTATATAAACATGGGTGTGACAGAACAACACATGCATGATAGTCATATTAAAGTGTAGCTTAGCATTGGCAACTGCTGTAGCAGTCTAGTATGCTTATCTAGCATCTGTAGCCATATATACCCCCCTAATGTTAGTGTGTGTTCATATGTGACACATGGTTGTGTTGCAGCAAGGCCTAACAGTTCAGCTGTGAGGTCCAGGGACTTACAACTGTGTGGACCTTGTGTGTGTATGCCACACACATATGGAGAAATATATATGTGTCATATATATTCACATCTGTATATGTGCATAGAGCAGGGGACATATTGCAACTGTTTGTGGAGGGTGGAGATATATATGTTGGTGAAGGTTAGTATGTGCATATTTGTATGTAGATTTTAGTGTGTGACAAACAAGACAGCATACAGTGCTGGTATATGACATGTGGTGGTTAAACACTGTGGGTGGTTTGTTCAGTTTGCAATGTTGAAGCCAGTAAGGCCTGTTAAAGCTGCCTGGGCTGCGAACACCTTCAATGCATTTATCCCAAGACTGTGTGATGTTATTACATTACTGTACACCTTACATCCTTTGTATAATTGATATTCTCACTATGAAAGGTGAAATGTATATGTGCCTACATATATATGCATATGCAGACCAATGGATGTGTATATGTACATATATATATATATATATATATATATATATATATATATATATATAGTTATATATACTCATACACACCTACATCTACTTGTTGCAATAGATTCTCTGTACTGTTGACTGACTGTGATCGTCAATATGTTTGTGAATACGTCAAAGATATGTATCTGTGGGATAGCTTAGTGGGAAACAGTTTATGTCATGGTATTATGGGTCCTTGCTTTGATCCGAGCAAAAGCTGTGTATTCTATTGCTAGGCAGAACAAGTGCTATTGCATACAGTGTGATTAAGTCCCTTGGTTTTAACTAGGGTGTGTCATTGGAGGCTAAAGCACTACTTTTATGATTCTTGATTGGTACTGATGTTGAATCCAAATCCTGTGTGTACTGTAGTACTACTTGAAGCTCGGACCTGTACAGCAAAGTATGGTGTATGTCCACATTGCTTGCATCCACTGTTTTGTGTGGTCCCTGTATTCATCACAGTTTACATTTCTCAAGATTAAGGTTGTGTAAGTACTGACACACAGTACTGTATAGTACACACTGAAAGCTTATCTGGGTTGTCATACCTTTGTGTCCTGTAATTATGTCTGATGTGTGTGTGTGGGTATGTCTGTAACATGTCCTTTGACATATGTGTGGTAAAACATATAACTCCATATATAGCAACATTCATAGTGTACTACAGTAGTATGCGACCTATATTCCCAATTGTGCACATATTTTGGCCACAGGTTTGCCATTAACAAGTTGTGTGGTATAATAGTAATACATTTACTGGTCCTTACACTGATTGTGATGGATGATATATTTATTTACACATCAGCTTGATGTATAGCTGCTGTTTCTAAGTGGTGCATCGTGTTGTATACAGTGTGCCAGGTACTCTTATATAGTCTTATATAGTGATTTTATTTTGTTGTTGTGCAGAACATGGTTCATTAGATAGAGAGTGAGCAAGGCACTTTCAAGCAGTTGTGGGGTGAGCAGTGATAAGTGGCAGTTACAGTGTTTCACTCTTGGTTAGCTTATAGGTTGCTATATATGGCAGTTCAGTGATAACTGTACTGTATAATGTTAAATGTGCCATTTGACTTGCTCAGACATATTTTTGTATTTATGTCTCCCAGGGATCATGGCCCATCGCAGGAACCCCAGTTACAGTAGTGCTGAAGATGATATCATTACTAGTACTAGCAGTTATGATTCAGCACTACCATCTCATGTTCTCAAGAACCAGCCAGGACCAGCAGGAGTGTACTGCAATGTGGCAAGATGTTGTCCACAGGGTCATTGAGGTAGGCCTGCATAAACGGACACATGAGCAGGTACGCTACCACTGCAGTGATCTTCTCAGACATGTCCGTCAGCGTGCTGCTGATGTGCATAGACAACAGCTTGCAATAGGAGGTGGTGTTAATATCCAACCCCCCTCACCAGAGTGGAGGAGCTGCTCCTGAGCCTGGTGGCACCTGCCCTACAACAACAGCAGCAGACATACACCAGGATGGAGGTTGGAGCCACCCAGCAAGCACACATGGAACATGCAGGTAACATGGCATATCTGTAGCCTACTGTTATCTGTATTGGTAGATCATGTATATGTGAGATGTGGAGTGTGTCGTTCAAAGATGTGGAGCCTGTTGTTGTGCAATACTGATCATTTGGAACATAATCTGTAGCCCTGTGAATGTAAACTGTTGTTGCACTGTAAGATTGCAAACACATGGTAGCAATGTCACAGTTTTGGCCACTGACAAACTGTCACATCTCTATGTAGGTCCCTCTGGGGTGACATCAAGGCAGTGGACAGATGCTGGTGAGTGCGTTCTACATTTATTATTGTAAATAAAAAGTGCATGTCATAGTTAAGGTGTAGGCCATGTACACATGTAACACACCTACCTATAATGCATGCTGTGCATGTTTGGTATAAGAGCACGCACATCTCACTAATGTGATTAGCTGCCTCAAACACATGCAATACCCAGACCATCTCAAACAAATGTGGCTAGACTGTAGTGACCATTGGATAGGCACAGTTGATACTCAACATGCACATAACATACACATCTATGTCATACACAGAGCATTTTAACATGCTACACATAAAGGATTCCCAAACCCTCTGTAAAGACACACTCCAGTATCCAAAATCTCATCCACACATTACACATAATATACCTGAGGGTAGAGGCCTATCATGGGGCATTTAAACACTCTGCAACACACTACACATTCATGTCAGGGAATGCTCCTTATTGGCCTCCTTACAAACTCACGTAACAACTGGTTGTGAAATGGTGAATGTAGGCAAGGTAGTACAGTTCCAGCACAGCATAATTAGTGCTGGTTTGGGAAACATTTGTAGCCTTGAGTGACCACATGATGCTTCATGATGATGGCCTATGGTACTATACCCCATCCAGTTATTGTAACCACAGTACTACACATAGCTTTCATTGCTATACACCTTAATGTTACATGTGTGCACACATATGTACCTCTAAACAATATGCATACCAGTCACCATTTGCACAACTGACACATATATGTTGTGATGCTATTGAGTGGCTAGGTCATATGACACACATTGGGTATGTGTAGTGTTTAAATATGCAGTTGTGTTTTAGCATGCCATGTCATGGATGAGACTGGCATGTCCACAATATGATCTACACTCACCATAAGTACCGTACATTGGGTATGTGGCCAAATGGTATTCCATCAATTATCCATGTACCACTGATGATGTTGTGTGAATACTCATCATGCATGTGCTAAAAATGTGTCCACAATTATTTGCTAAAGACACAGAGGCTGTAATCAGCATTGGATACCTATCTGACACACAGATACACATCCAGCAATGGTATGTACACCTGTGAGTTATGGTGCACAGTACATTACAGGGTTATGAATACCTGCACAGCAATGTTGTGCCCATGTATGCATTGTGTTCCAGGGGGAGTCCCATCACCTAATAACAAAACACAAGCATCAAAGCCATGTATACTGTTAGTAACATGGACTGTCTACACTTGCACTGCATACTGCTGAGCAACACATGTCCGGCATGCTGACATGTGTGATATGACTGTTTTGCTTGTGATACTGTACCCCACCATCACCTGCTATTGTGTATGTTCTGAGATTGCTGGTGTTGTGTGTGTCTGCTTTAGGGAGGAGTGTATTTTTGTGTGTGCATGTGTGCATGTGTGCATGTGTGCATGTGCGCATGTGTGCATGTGCGCATGTGCACATGTGTGCATGTGTGCATGTGGTCTGAAGTCATGTTCAGGTCTTAAAGTGTGTTTCCTGTTTTCCTCTCACAGATGCTGAGGTGGGGCTGGTTCAGAACAGCAGGGAACCTGATGTCACTGAGACAGACAGTGATGATGAGGATAGGTGTGTTGAGGCACAGGCAGGTTTGTCAGGGTCTGTTGTTGGGTCTTCAATTGACAGTACACGAGTCTCCACCCCATCCATGCACACAGTCTTACTGCCTGTACATCCATCATCACCATTGCCCTTAGCTGAGGGACAGTGTATGGTTGGTACTGGCCAGGACAGTGTGGTATCTATGGCACATATATCAGGACACAACAGCCATAGCCAGATGTCTGAAATGGTACCACATAGGCAGATGCCCAGGGGTTCTTGTCAGAGCACTGCTGGTCATCATGCCCCTGGCAGACGTGCTACAACTCTTTCTACCACACGCATGTTCCAGGCTATCATGGAGGCACAGACATAAATGAAGCGGTACACCAGACAGTGACTAAGGGCACAGAGGGCTCATAACACCTCTGTAAATGACAGTATCCACGACCTAGCAGGTGCCATACATAACTACACTGAGGTCATTGATAGACATTGGGGTGAGACATTGGATGTCCTCCACAATGTCATGTCCATGTGTCAGGAAAGTGCGGGATGGTTGAGACGTCAATGTGGATGCATGCCAGCAACATCAGCAGCTGGAGGTCGCCGTGGACATCCAGCAAGTTACAGCCACTCCCGTAGTGCCAGTACCAGCCCCAGCAATGTTGGGGGGGCTATCCATAGACTGTCCTAGCAAACCACGTGCACATGGCTCTGGCCAGTCCCAGCAGGGACCTGGATCCAGTGGGCATATGTCAACCTCTTCGGATAGTACCCAGTCTGGATTAGTACCTGATACTGTCTGTAGCACGCCTGCCAGGCACAGGTTCCTTATCCATGGTCAGAGATGGTGATCTGTAATGCCTGCCAGGTACAGTCTGTAGCTGTCTTACAAATCCCCGTATATGGCAGCCACATGGTGGAACTATGTGCATGCAGACACACACACATAAACCAGAAACATAGGGCAAACACATACCCTCACACATTACATCAACATTGGCCCATAACAGTACTCATGGCTCTTACACACACACTCACACACACATGTTGATTGTATGGCTCAGTGTAGGCCTCTGGCAAACCAACAACACACCCTGTGCATATGATGAAACCTGTGCCACCTCCTGCCATCTGTAACATTGATGCAGGAACAGGCTAACATGGTGCTGATGCACAGGGTGACTTTAATAAAGTATAGCAATGGTTGGATGTGTAGCATGTTGTCAGCAGTAAAGTGTAATGATATCCTTGAAGGTGTAGCTGAGCAGGCATGATGCATTAAAGCTGTAATTAGCAATGTTGTATTGTTTTCACCAGTGTTTATTCCAATTGTGTTTTGTTTGCCCATGTGCCACTTTGCTGATGTGTGTAGTTGTGTCAGCATGCGTTATACAGTGGACAGTAAGTGTGGGGTGTGTGCAACAAAGGTTTGCAGGTGTCCATTTGTGAACATGGTGGAGGTGCACTGTCTGCATGTACATGCATATTGGACACATGGGCAGGGTGACATCCCCCGTATTGGCCAGTGTTAACACTCCATAGTTTCTATTGGTGGCCAGAATGCATTGTACTACACACATTTTGGAACTTGAGTACGCATGTGTGTGTATGACACGGGTTGACACTGTGCTGTGGATGATGCTGTTGTTGCTATCTGTCATTGGTTTGCATTACTAAGTTTAATACTGTCCCAGCTGCATAATCCTTTAGTAATGCACACTGTTCACCTACAGGGTTGCATGGACCGTGTTATCACAAACACAAGAAATTCTCACTTATACAGTAAAAGTGCATTAGTCTCATGGACCCCTACCATAAACTAAATATATAATAGCAGGTGTGAATTTGTACCAAAAAAGATTTACATACCAAGAAGGGATAACCTCTCTGGTCAGTATCATTGGGAAAATATAATCCCTCAATAAACATACAAGGCAAGGTTCAAAATACAAAATGGCAAGGATTCCAAAGACAAAATTAAAGCTTTCTTTAGTATTGTTTATAATCTGCAGGGGAAATCTCAGATCGGGTCACAGTTAATGTTAATGGTCACAAAGTACACTTATCTGACTGACATTACCAATTTCTTGTCAGACAGTTTGAATGTGGATTTCATAACCCTATCGTTACACAAGGGCCACATTTCCAGACCTGAAGAATGTAAAACTTGATGATTCACATACACTCTAGTTAAAACATCTCTTTACCAAAGTCCAAACCACTGTACTGGTACTGGACAGTGTCCCTGGCTGTGTCATACACAAGCTGACATATGAAGTCACCACTCACCTAAACACTCTGTCCAGATGCAGCCTCTATACAGGTTACATACTTGTGGAATGATGCACGGTAATATTGTTCACAGTCCACAAGGGTTGAGCTACAACGTCTTCTTCTTCTTCTCCTTTCGGATGCTCCCATCAGGGGTCACCACAGTAGATCATCTGTTTCCATTTCTTCCTGCCCTCTGCATCTTGCAATGTCACACCATCCACCTGCATGTCCTCTCTCACCACAGCCATAAACCTCATCCTAGGCATTCCTCTTTTCCTGTTACCTGGCAGCTTCATCCTTAGCATCTATTTCACAATATACTCTGCATCCTCCTCAGCACATATACAAACCAACTTAATCCTGCCTATCTGGCTTGGTCTACTAACCTTCAAACCTGGCCTGACCCTCTAATATACTTATTCCTAAACCTGTTCACCCTCATCACACCCAGTTCAAATCTTAACATAAATTGATTAAGGGTAGAACTACAACATATCCTGGAAACTCTCACCCTATAAGCCAAACAAATGTTATCTGGAAGGCTAGGGAGCACAGCATTATGGAACTCATTAACAGAGACATTATAAACCTGCAAACACTGCACCATACCCACTTAGGTTCTCTAAAGGCCAGATCATGGCTCCTACACCTAGTAGACTTCAAGCCAGTTAACAAGGCTGTAGGTGAGGGAGGGGAGGTCCACACAGCCAAGCTATAGCTCACCAGCAAATCATACCCATCCCACATACTGGTATTAGACATAACCTCAACAGACTGACCATAAACGATTGTTAGATGATGGCTTGACAACTGACGCACAGATGTAGGGCACACAGTAACATTTGCAGCCTCCATGTACTATTCTATGCCAGTAACAAGTGGTATTCACCTGCACTCAGTCCTGGCTCCACTCCTGTTTGGCATATAGCTTTCTTAGGTACAAGCAAACACAGTAGGGATATGTCTGCCCACATTTGATGAAAATGCATACTGTGGGCTATACTTTATTCTCCAGATGACACACACATCCTCCAAGAGGGTATCATAGAGACAGATACCTAGTGTCAAACTCATGCTGTAAAGCTATAAGCCAAATAAAGCATAGTTATCCACTTTTAGAAAACAAAGTATCCCCAGAGTACCACATAGGTAGTACTAATGTATACATAGAGCCATGTGTTTAGTCATCTCTCCTTTGATAATCACATTACCAAAGGGTTTTGGAAATCCCTCTGTGGAGCACATAAGCAATAAAGGGTTTGCATGCAGATCCACAGAGGTTGTTGCACACCTATAATGATTAGTCATCTTTGTCAGACTTTGCTTGCTTTAGAACAGGTTTCAAATATAGCTCAAGCATAAACCCTCACTCACACTCTTCAATAGAAACCATGATGAGTGGATGTGAAACAGAAGACGTAGCCCAGGGGTCACTGCAGTGGCTAAGCATGTCACGAGCATGCAGAAGTGACCTAAGATCTGGAAAGCACCAGCACGCTTTGGCAAAGATAACAGATGCATTCATTGAGAAAGCAGAGTACCCACCTATGAAATAATTGAGGTCACATGTATGTATATGGATTTGCCCCACAGCTACCTTACATGTGTAATGCACATACAGTTGTCATTGTGATATGTCATACACTAGAAAAATCAAAACCCACTCCACATTGACCAATGGTGTCACACACCTGGAAAACACAAACATAGTCAGCAAGTGCAAGATTCAAACTCCTTCCTAAGTACATTATGACACTACAGCACTATGCATTTACACAATGTGCTACACACATTACAGAGACTTCATTTTTCCACAGGTATATTTGTAGGATGGTGACATCATCAGACTTGTCAAAGATGAGTATACCACTTTTAAGGGGTGTGAGTATTCTCCAAAATGGTTGCTTCTCCCCAGGGAGACACACACTTGTCAAGTGTAAGATTCAAACCCCTACCTAACTACATTATGATACTACAGCAGTACACATTTACATGACACACAATACACATTAATGGGATTTCTTCTTTCCACAGGTATATTTGTAGAATGGTGACATCATCAGACTTGACAAAGATGAGTATACCACTTTTAAGGTGTGTGAGTAGTCTCCAAAAAGGCTGCTCCTCCCCAGGAAGACACACACAGTTGGCAAGTGCAGGATTCAAACCCCTACCTAACTACATTATGATACTACAGCAGTATGCATTTATATGACACACTATACACATTACTGGGATTGTGTCTTTCCACAGGTATATTTGTAGGATGCTGACATCATCAGACGACAAAGATGAGTATACCACTTTTAAGGGGTGTGAGTAGTCTCCAAAAAGATTGCTCTCTCCCCAGGGAGAGACAGACACACACACACACACACACACACACACACACACACACACACACACACACACACACACACACACACACACACACACACACACACATACAGTTGGCAAGTGCAGGGTTCTTAATCCAAACTAAGTGCGTCTTTACACTTCAGCAAGCAATATGGAGTTTCAGGGTGCAATACAGACATTACTTGCTGACAGTTTGCCCAAAGGTTTTTTTCACATTTGCTAAACTCAGCAGGCTTATCATATTAGGTGTATTGTGAGTGTATTGTATGCATAGGCCATGACCATATCATATATGGGTTGATGCACCACATGCTGGCACACACAGGGTCAAACTGGTGGCGAAGCTCTGTCAACCCAATACTGGACAATACAGTCAGGAGGAGTAAGGTCATACAACCACAACACCAACTGTCTCACATAGACCTACAATATAAGCACCAGCAAAACACACACATAAATACACATTACCTTACTTGGAGAATACAAATATTAATCTGAAAAAGAGAGAGTGTCCTCCTAAGCAAACAAGCAAGCAACATGCACCTCCAAGCACACACCAGAAAACACATAATACACCAAAGCAGTGTGCCTCACAACAGGCCCTAAGGCAAAACAACATACCCAACACACTAGTAATAGGTGACTTCATAGTCAGGCACACAGATGTTCCACTCACTTGGCTGGACAAGGGGAAGGTTACCGTCAGTTGTCTGTCAGGTGCTATGATCCTCCACATAACACAAGCACTTACAGCACTCCAGAACAGGTACATATATGACGTGCTCTTTGTACATGTCAGTGTGAATGATCTGAGACATACCTCCCAGGACAACATGACAAGAGATATATATATATTAGCTCTATGATCATGTAGCCCAGGCTGGTATGACCCTGACCTTGAGTAGTATTTTACCTTCACCTACATGATACTGCAATATAACAGAAAGATGATAAACTTCAACAATTGGCGGAGCTTCTGGTGTCATTCAAAAGGGATCCAGTCTCTGTCAGCCTGTGATGACATGATAGACAAGCCTTGTTGCTTCACTACAGATGGTTTGCACCTGTTGGCCCTATGCTTCTGAATACTGGCCAAGGCTCTTGCTGTCTTACCTTTTTTTAGGCAAGGCTCAAAGGTTCATAGGTTCATAGGTAGGTACTAGGCTATCAGCCATGGGGCTATACTAGCCCAGCCAAAAAGGTACCCTGGCTTTTGCCACCCAAGAAATTTATTTTCCTGTGCCACTGTTGAGCAGAGACACAGAAGTGAACCCCAGGGTGAATTTCTTATTTCCCATCCAATCATCAAGATTTTTCTTGAAGAGTGCTAATGAGGAGCTTTGTTTGATATAGGTAGGTAGTTTATTCCGGAGTATGGGAAGTCTCAGGGACAGGAATCTATCCCTCCGGCATGTTTTGTTTATTGTGGTGACAAGGTTTAGGTCCCTAGAGCATGTAGGTTCATAGGTAGGTACTAGGCTATCTGCCCAAGGGCTTTATAAGCCTAGCCAGAATGTGTTTTCTTTCACCTCCCTTTTAAATTAGTTTCCTGGGCCTCTGTCTAGCAGGGCCACTGAAGTGATCCCAGGGGTAAATTTATGATTTCCAATCCACTCATCAAGATTCCTCTTGAAGAGAGTCAGCGAGGGGCTCTGCCTAACATAAACTGGGATTCTATTCCAGAGCGAGGGAAGTCTCTGGGACATGAATCTATCCCTCCAGCATGTCCTGTTTATTGCTGTGCTGAGGTTTAATTCACTGGAGCATGTGGCTCTAAGAGATTTGGTTTTCTTGAGGTGGAGCATGTCCATTAATTCTGGGTTGGACATGGCCTTATACATCAGGCATAGATCACCTCTGAGCAGGCAGTAAGCAACCGAGTAGAGCTGGAGTTTCTTTAGTCAAGCTGCATAGGGCATCTCTTTGAGGCCCATGATCCTCTTGGTGAGGTACTTCTGTGGTCTTTCCAGCTGTTGCATGTGCTAATTAAGGTACATACCAAATGGGGCATTGTACTCTATTATGGGCCTAATGACTGATGAGTAGAGGGGCACAATGACCTCTCTTGATTTAGAGGTGAACCCTTTTGTGGTTAGGTGGGCTACATAGAAGGAATTTCTAACCACTTTGGCAATGTGATTATCAAAGGAGAGGTTACCATCTACCTGGGTCCCCAGGTCCCTAATTACATTTTCCGTACCTAGTGGATTACCACCTATGTGGTAATTCGTGGGCACTTTGTTTTTTCCAAAGGGGATGACTATGCATTTTTTGGCATTCAGTTTGAAACAATGGTTTTGACACCAGGTATCTGTCTCTGTAAGACCCTTCTGGAGGGTGTCTGTGTCAGCCGGAGAGTCGATTATGGCCCCCAGTTTGCAGTCATCTGTGAACTTGGTCAGCCGTAGTCCTCCCGTGCTTGCCTGTACCTCAGAGAAGTATATACTGAATAGGTGGGGTCCCAGGACTGAGCCCTGTGGGATGCCACTTGTAACTGGTTTAGAGTCGGACATGGCACCCGCAACTCTGACCATGTGTGTTCTATCTGTGAGCCAGTTGGCCACCCATCTCATGACATAGGGGTTAATGTTCAAGCTGGTAAGCTTGTCTATGATGCCAGAGTGGGGAATGGTGTCAAAGGCCTTAACGAGGTCCAGGTAGGCTGTGTGGACTACCTTCCCTTCATCTATTGCCTTGGTAACTGTTTCAAAGAAGTCAACTAGGTTTAGGAAGCAGGATCTGCCTTTAACAAAGCCGAATTGGGTAGGGTCTGGTATCTGGAGGTTCCCAATGTCTCTGTTTATGAGTTCCATGATAATTCGCTCCATAGCTTTGCAGACCAGGCTGGTCAGGCTTATAGGGCAATAGTTCCCAGGTTCTGTTGTGGCACCACCTTTGTGGAGCAGGTTGACTGTTGCTGTACGCCATTCTTTGGGTAAATAGCCTGTGGTAACGCTGAGGCTGAACAGTGAATTTAGGTGAGGGTTTAGTTCCTTTTGGAGCTTGTGTAAGATGCAGCCTGGGACACCATCCGGTCCCATTGATGCTGTGTTCTTAGCTTTGGAGAGGGCTGTTTTTACCTGCACGTCCATGATATCTGGGGCTCTGCATTCTTCTGGGATGGACACGGGCCCTTTTGGGGGTGGGGGGTGAAGTTTGCACTGAACTTGTCCACCAGGATGTTGGCAATGTCAGTTGGTTCAGTATATTTTTTGCCATTTTGCAGTAGCTCAGAGCATATCTGAGAGTTGCCACCTAAATTTTTGATGTAGCTAAAGAAGGCTTTGTGGTTATCTTTAGAGTACTTCGTAATTTTTCTTTCGAAACTGGCCTTGGATGATTTTATGAGGGATTGTAGTTTCTTGCTAATAATGATCAGTGATGCCTTTCCTTTTTGGGATTTTGCTCTATCATGTAGTAGTTTCCTCCTTCTATTGTATAGCTTATTTATCGTCGGGAACCACCAGACTGGTTTCCTCTTTTTGGAGGAGTGAGTCTTGGTTTTACTTGGGATGGCTCGATCCATGCATCCCTGTAGATACTCATAGAATGCACTTGTAAAGGATTTTGCTGATTGGATAGCATTATCCTGTAGCAAGGGGGCTTTGAAACTTTCCACTTCGGTCTTGAGAAATGTGAAGTTTGCTTTTGAAAAGTTTTCACAGTGGTTTCCTTGACTGGGGGTGGGGTTGGGATGTGGATGTCCAGTGTGATTATTTTATGATCTGATCTTACCAGCGAGGGGTTTACCTCTGGTGTGGAACACTGATCCCCCATGTTGATGATGATCAGATCCAGTATGTTGTCACCTCTAGTGGGCATGGTGACCAGCTGTTCCAGGGCGTTTGAGTTTATAAACTCTAGGAAGCGTTGGGCAAAGGAGTTTGCACTTGAGTAATTCTCCCAGTCAATGTTTAGGTAGTTGAAATCTCCTAATATCATGGTGTTTGATAGGACCTTTATATTTTCCAGTGTTCTCAGGAATGATGAGTGAGGGTCCTGAGACAAGGTAGGTGATCTGTAGCAGGTTATGATCTGATAAGCATCTTTGCCCACTGTTAGTTGCACTTGGATGGTCTCCGAGGCCTCGTGCTGTGCCACTAACCTGGAGGTGTGGGTATCCTTTATGAAAATGGATACACCCCCTCCTTTTGTATTTTGGTCTGGGTTTTGGGGCCGAACCTCGAAGGTACTGGGATTTCTTTAAGTGGAGCATGTCTAACAGTTCTGCGTTTGACATAGCTTTGTATGTTAGGCAGAGATCACCTCTGATTAGGCGATATGCGACAGAGTAAAGCTGGAGTGTTTTGAGATGGTCTGTGTAGGGCATGTATTTGTGACCGGTAATCCTCTTTGTGAGGTATTTCTGCGAGCTTTCCAGTTGTTGTAGATGTCTTGTGAGGTACATACCAAAAGAGGTGTTGTACTCTATAATTGATCTAATGAGTGATGAGTAGAGGGGAACAATGACCTCTTTTTTTCTGCAAGAGAAACCTTTTGTGATGAGGTGTGCCATGTAGAAAGATTTCTTGACTACTATGGCAATGTGATTATCAAAGGAGAGACTACTGTCCACCTGTGTCCCAAGTCTCTTATCACACTTTCAGTGTTAAGTATACTATCGCCTATGTTGTAGTTCATGGGTACAGAGTTTTTACCAAAGGGGATGACAACGCACTTTCTGGCATTGAGCTTGAGGCCATGGCTTTGACACCAGGCATCTGTCTCAGTGAAGCCCTTTTGTAGGATGTCCACATTGTTAGTAGTTTTGATTATGGTTCCTAGTTTGCAGTCATCTGGGAACTTCATTAGCCAAAGACCTTCTCTGTTAGCCTGTACTTCAGGGAAGTAGATACCAAACAGGACAGGACACAGGACAGAACCCTGTGGTACTCCACTTGTCACTGGTCTGAAGTCGGATTTGGAGTCTGCTACTTTCACATTGTGAGTTTTGTTAGGGAGCCAGTTGGCAACCCATCTTGTGACATAGGGATTTATACCTAGTTTAGTGAGTTTATTTATAATTCCAAAGTAAGGGATGGTGTTGAAAGCCTTGGCAAGATCTAGATAGGCTGTGTGAACCACCTTACCCTTGTCTACAGCTTTGGTGACTGCTTCAAAGAAGTCTATCAGGTTTAGGAGACATGATCTGCCTTTTACAAACCCAAACTGGTTGTGGTCCAGAGTTTGGAGATTACCAGTGTCTTTGTTTATAAGTTCCATGATGATACATTCCATGGCCTTGCAGACCAGGCTCATCAGGCTAATGGGGTGCTAGTTCCCAAGGTCTGTGGTGTCTCCCCCCCTTGTGTAGTGGGATAACCATTGCTGTGCCCCATTCAGCAGGCATAAAGCCTGAGGTGAGGCTATGTTTGAACATGGTACTTAGGTGTGGTGCCAGTTTATTCTGTAGTTCGTGTAGAATGCAGCCTGGGATGTTGTCTGGTCCCATGGATGCTGTGTTCCTCACTTTGGTGAGTGTTTTTTACCTGTGCAGCCATGATGACAGCAACTTTGCATTCTTCCGGTATACAAATGGGCTCTTTCATGGGTGAGAGGGGGGTAAAGTTAGCACTGATCCTATCTGCCAGGATGTTGGCAATATCAGTTGGGTCTGTATATTTAGTGCCATTGTGCTGTAACTCAGAACAGATCTGAGTGTTGCCTTTGAGATTCTTGAAATAGCTATATAATGCTTTGTGGTTGTCTTTAGAATCAGTGGTGATTTTGTTTTTGTAACTAGCTTTGGAGGATTTTATCAGGGATCACAGCTTCTTACTGAGGCTGACCAGGGAGCTCCTCCACTCATGGGATTTTACCCTCTTTTGCAATAGTTTCTTCCTTCTGTTGTACAGTTTGTTTATGGCAGGGGACCACCAGATTGGCTTCCTTTTCTTGGAGGATAGCGTCTTGGTTCTGTTTGGGATAGCACAATCCATGCACTCATGTAAGTGCTTATAAATTGCAATTATGTAGGATTCAGCAGTCGTAACTGTATTGTCCATCTGCATGGGTGTCCTGAAGTTCACCACTTCTGTCTTAAGAAGCATGAAGTTGGCTTTGAAGAAATTTTTTAACATGGTTTCCTTAATGGGAGGTGGGGGCAGAATGTGGATATGTAGGGTAATTAGCTTATGGTCAGATTGGACCAATGAGGCGTTGACTTCAGGTGTGGGACACCAGTCACTCAGGACAAACCAAATCCCATAACCAACACAAATAGCCACAAAGGTAGCTAAATACTACTCATTGCCAGAAGTCTCAGCCTCCAGATGCACACACTCGAGGCACATCTCAGTATGGTGAATATTGATATCTGTGCAGTAACAGAAACCTAGTTCAAGGCTCCAGAGAGCACACCAGCACTACCAGGATACTACTCATTCCATACCTTTCAGCATCAGGACCTGGATCATAGCACATAGGGTGGGGATGTATCCATATTCATCAAGGATACCTACACCTCTCTCTACATCCTCTCTACGGGATATGTATCCATAGAATGTTGCACAGCAATGTTCTTTCCACTCCACAGGGGTGGGCCCACAAATGACCCTTGGCATTCATGCTCTATGCACCTTGCAAATCTGATCTGCAAGGCAATGGAGCCAATCATAATGAAAGTCACCAATAAAGACATTGGGAACCTTTACACAGTTGAGCACACCCAGTTTGGCTTTGTCAAATGCAGATCACGCCTCCTGAACTGGGTGGATTTCTTTGAGACAGTTACCCAGGCTACAGATGATTGAAATGAGCTCAACACAACCTACCTATACCTCACTAAGGCCTTTGACACCATTCCCCAGTCAGGTATTGTAGATGAATTCACCAACCTGGGCATGAATCCATACATCACAAGATGGATTGCAAACTGGCTCACAGATAGATCCCACAAATTAAGAGTTGCTGGCTACATGTCAGACTCTACACCGGTAACAACTGGTGTCCCCAGGGTTCAGTCCTGGGGTCCCTCCTGTTTGATACAGACTTCTCAAAAGTACATGCCAACACAGGAGGGTTGTGGTTGACTAAGTCTGCTGGGAACTGTAAAGTGTTTGCCATAATAGATTCCCCGGATGACACAAATATTCTCCAGAAGGGACTCTATCAGACAGGTAAGTGGTGTCAGAATCATAGCCTCAAGCTCAATGTGGAAGAATGCATAGTAATCCCCTTTAGAGAAAACAAAGTACCCACAAACTACCATATAGATGTTACCCCCTAAAAGCTGACAAGGTAATAAGGGATCTGGGGGCACAAGTAGATAGTCATCTTTCCTTTGACAACCATGTTGCCAAAGTGATTAGGAAATTCTATGTGGCCCATCTAATCAACAAAGGGTTTGCATCAGGATCAAAAGAGGTAGTGGTGGCCCTCTACTCTTAAGTCATCAGACCCATCATTGAGTACAATGCACCATTTTGGATGTACTCGACTAAGCATATTCAGTAACTGTAGAGACCACAGAGGTATCTCACCAAGAGGATTACTGGCCTCAAACAGTTGTGTTATGCAGCACAATTAGTAAAACTAAATCTGTTCTCAGTTGCGTACCGCCTACTCAGAGGCACACTCTGCCTAACATACAGAGCCATGTCCAACACATAACTGTAGAACATGCTCCATCTACGGATAACAAAATTGAGTCACACTACACACTCCAGGGGTATGAACCTCATCACAATGAATACAACATGCTGGTGGGATAGAATACCATCCCAGACACTTGCCTTACTGTGGAATAGAGTCCCAATGTACATCAGACAGAGCCCCTAGCTGACACTCTTCAATAGGAACCTTGATGAGTGGATGGGAAACAGACAATTCACGCCAGGCATCACATCAGCAGCCCCACTAGAAAGGGGCTTAGGATACTAACTATTAGAACTATGGCTTAGGAGAATACCCAATGGGGTGGTGAAAGCTGTACAACCTGTCTAGGCTAATATATGCCTTCATGAAGATAGTCTACTACATACCTATGGACCTATGTGACAAGTACATGTCTACAGATAGTAGATGTGTACTTCATTGTACAGTTATGTTGTACAGCAGGTACATGCACCACATACACTGTAATGCTTACAGATATTGGTGGTTGTTATGTACAGTGGGTGAGATGTGCACCTCATGTCTTTTGTGCCATTGGGATGTGTGCAGGGTGGGACAGTCCTGGATGGCTCCCTGTCATGGTCACCCTCTTACACACATCTTTGCCCATACATCTTTGGCTTATTATACTGTGTTCCCCATATATATATATATATATATATATATATATATATATATATATATATATATATATATATATATATATATATATATATAGGTACATAGGTAGGTAATAGGCTATCTTCCTGAAGGCATATATTAGTATGGCCAGACTGTACAGCTATCACCACACATGGGGTTAGTTCCATAGGCATCTGTGTAGTAGAGCTGATGAAGTGATCCATGGTGTGACAGTTCAGTTTCACATACACTCATCAAGGCTCCTCTGGAAGAGTGTCAGTGGGGGACTCAGCTTAATGTAGGTTGGGAGCCTGTTCCAAAGCAAGCGAAGTCTGTGAGTTAGTAATGGATCCCTCCAACATGTTCTATTTATTGTTGTGATGATGATATCCCTAGAGCATGTTGCACAGTGAGCTTGGGTTTACTTCAGATAGTGCATGTACATCAGTTCTGCATTGGACATGGACCTTTCTGCTGGGCATAGATCGCCTGAGTAGACAGTATGCAACAGAGTACAGACTGAGTTAAATTCAGTCTTGTTGCATGGGTCAACTGTTTGAGGCCAGTAATCCTCTTGTTGAGGTACTTCAGTGGTCTTTCCAGCTGCTGAAGATGTCTAGTCAGATTCATCGCAAGTGTGCCGTGATACTCTATGATGGGTCTGATGACTGATGAGTAGAGGGAACCTCCTTTGACCTACATGCAAAGACCTTGGCAATTTGTGGGAAGACATAGCATGATTTTCTAACCACTTTGTGAATGTGTTTCTGGAAGTAGAGATGACTATCCACATGTGTCTATAGATCCCTTATTATTACCTCCATATTTAGGGTGTTGGCACCTATGTGGTATTTCTATGACTGTAGCTGGAGGCCATAATTTTGTCACCACATCTGTCTGACTGAGACCTTTTTTAAGGATGTCTCTGTTGTCCCAAAAATCGATTATGACAACCTTTTTGCAGTCATCCACAAACTTTGCTAACAATAGCCCTCATGTGTTTGACTGTATTTCTGAAAAGTATACACCAGACAGGAGGAGTCCCAGGACTGAGCCATGGGGGACAGCAGTTGTTACCAGCTGACAGTCCAACAGGGAGACCACATTCTTATCTTGTGGGATCTATCTGTGCCCCAGTTGGCAATCCATCAGATGACATACGTGTTTATGTACAGTTTGTTGATTTTGTGGATACGACATGTGTGTGGGATGTTGGAAAAGGGCTTTTCAAGGTCTATGTAGGCCGTGTGTAGCTCATTTCATTGATGTATGTCCTGGGTAACTGCCTTGAAAACTGTCTAGCAGGTTTAGGAACCATGATCTGCCCCTGACCAAACCAAAATGGGTAGGGTTGGGTGTTTGTAGGCTCCCAATAGCTCTATTTATGAGTTCCATAATGATGGACTCCATGGCCTTGCAGATCAGGCTTATTAGGCTTATAAGACAATAGTTCCCATGGTCTGTTGTGCACCAACACTTGTGAAGTGTGCCAAACATTGCTGTAACCCATTCAACAGTTTCATATCCTGTACAGAGGGTGAGTCTCAACAGACTGTTCAGGTGCAGGGTCTGTTTGTTTTGGAGTTCACATATGACACAGCCAGGGAAACCATGCCATCCCATAGACACCATGCTTTTAGGTTTGGTATAGAGCTGTTTAACCATTGTATATGTGATTTCTGGGTTTTCACAATCTCCAGGTATGGTAATGGGCCCTTTTGTCAGTGAGAGAGGGGTAAATATGTATGAACCTGTCTGACAAGATGTTGGCAATGTCAGTCATGTACATGTATTCATTTACACTTTGCACTGACTCAGAACATATATGAGTTTACATTGATATTTATGACATAGCGAAAGAAAGCTTCATGGTTCTCTATGGACTCTTTGGCAATATTTTTGCCAGAACATGGCTTGGATAATGTTAGGAGAGCTCATTGTTTCTTGATGATACTGATCGGAGATTTATTGATCTTCTTTGGATTTTCACTTTCTTTGAACAACTTAAGTACTTGTAGTACATAGTTTGATTATGACAGGGGTCCAATATATTATATGGGTCTGTTTTCATATCACTGTGTGCACAAGGCAGGATTGGTGAATAGTGACAAGTGTCTGGAGTAAGAACTGCAACTGCCAGATATGTGTGGCCCACTGCTGTACTCAGACATGGCCTAAGTCTGTGAGCATGGCCAGTATGACCTTTCAGTATGTTGTTGACTGACATTTGCTTCATTTGTTTAAGTGTGTGAGCATACCCAGTATGACCTTTCAGTATGTTGCTGACTGAAATTTGCTAAATTTGATTGTGTGTGAGCATGCCCATTATGGGCATATATACTATATGTGTGTGAAAAATCAAGTTGGTTTTTACTTCAGTGCTCACCTTTGTGTTGTACATCGACAGAAAGCACACTGTGCCTGCAGGGCTTCCATGAGTCAATTTGCATAGATTTATCAACATTTCTACATACAGGGGGGGAGCAGCTATTATTTGCACATTTTTACCAGGGGGGGCACACCTGATTGTTACTGTGGGTGTACATTGGATGAGGAGTACACCTGACACATACACATTTGCTAGGCCTGCACTGCTATGTCAGGTACTCCATTTCAGTCTGTACTGTTGCCTATCGTACTGGGTTGAGGCATACCACTGTACTACAGACCTTAGCTTCCAATTACACGCATATTAGTTTGTGACTTCATATCCTACCCAACCCATATCACACTGCCTGGCCTGCTGTTATCTGTCTGCATAGGCCTGGGGGGAGGTTACTCATATGCCTCTTCAGAGGGCATGATACAGCATTTGTTTGTGTTTGCATTTGTCTACAATTGTCCTGCTGGCAGTGACTGTTAGATATATGCCCCACCCCAACTGGTATGTTTGAGTGACTTAAGTTCTGTCTGTACCAGTGAAATGCTGTCATGGCTTAGTAGTTCAGTACTGTGACTATAGTGCAGAGTATCCTGAGTTTGAGCCCTGTCACTGCTTTTTATTTTCCTGCTGGGCAGACCTGACTGGTTAAGGAACAGTAAAGCAGGTGTGAGCATGTTTAACCAACTTTGCTCGACTTTGCTCAACATTGCCCAACTTTGCCCGACGTTGCCTGACGTTGTGCTGGTTAACGTGGTGCACAGCTACACGCAATTGTATTTAAATATGCTCAATACTGGTAAAATGTGCTTAGCAGTGCTTTATATTGCTTAAAATAGGGCACTCATGCCTCAGGTAGTGCTGCAGGGCTGCCTATGTCAGATGCACATAGTACACTCCCTATACATGTTTGAAAACAGGTAGTGTCAAGTTAGGCATCCCTTTTACTGTATGTGCGAGTCAGAGAGAGGTGTCATTTCCAGGTTTCCTACTGAGTCAGTGTATGTGCTGTGCGTTGCTTCTTTGTCAAGGCCAGGGCATACTGGGCACACCTCCTTCTGCCTACTGGGGCAGACTCAGGTTGTTTCTCCTCTGAGTCACGCTGTGCCTGTGCAGGCCTTGGCAATGGTGGAGGGCTGTTTGGCCTTGCCCCATGCTGTTCCTGCTGCAGCTGTTTCTGCAGGATCATATTGTGTAGCATGGCACATACCATAACAATTTGGGTACATGTAGTTGGTGAGTACTGCAAGGCTCCACCAGATGTGTCCAGGCACTGGAACCGTGACTTGAGCATCCCAAACACATGCTCAATTATGTTTCTTGTTTATGCGTGTGCCTCATTATGGAGTTCTTGTTCAGGTGTGTGTGCATTTCTGATGGGTGCCATCAGCCACGGCTCCAGTGCGTATCCAGCATCCCCCACTAGGTGACCATCAGGGATGTCTCCACTGGCAAATCTCTGGTACAGCTGCATCAGATGCCAGATGTGGAAATCGTGATAGCTTCCAGGGCAGCCAGCACACACATTCATTATTATGCCCTGGGCATCGCACACAACCTGGCAGTTGATGGAGGGGAAGCCCTTGCGGTTGATGTAGACCCTACCCTGCTCACCAGGTGGTGCTTTGATGCATATGTGCGTGTAGTCTATTGCTCCCAGTACCTCAGGGTATTCTGCTATTTGGTGGAAAAGACGCATATTGCTTGTCAATGCCTCATGGGAATTGGGGAAATATACACTGACATGTGCTGACATGGCATCCAGGAGCTGGTGCAGTACCCTGGATGCTGATGCCTGTGAAATCCCCATCATATCACCAGTTGGTCTCTGGAAGGTACCTGTAGCTAGCATTCTTATGCCAACACATACCATGGTATCCACTGGCATGGGTTCCCCTCTGTTGGTTCTGTGTGTGAGGCATGGCCTGCACAGCTCAACAATTTGCTGCAGGAGGTCTCTGTCCACTCTATAGCGCTCCACTATCTCCAGCTCATGGAGCCCCTGGTAGGTTACCCTGGGTCTGTACACTCTTCTCTGTCTCCTCACTGTGGGTTGCTCAGCAGCATTCACAATGGCACCACTGTCAGCATCTTGCTCATGTTGGTTTATGATAGCAAGAGCAGCCCTTAACATTTTGTCTGACTTAAGGTTTTTAAGCTTTCTCTCTTTGTATACTGCAGTGTTGCAGAGTTCTTGGGGAAAAAAAACAGGGGGGGAATGATGTTTGCAGAGTTTAAAGTGCTGGGCTGGGCTAGTCTGCTTCCTGTGTAATTGGCTGATTCTGATATATTTCACCTGGCAGCTCTGCTAGTTCTCCTTGGTTAACTTCCTACTACTTCTTTTCTTTCTTTTCCCTTTCTGTTTTCTCCTGGGGCAGTGCCGCGCAAACACACGTACATGCACACACATGCACGCACACAAGCGCACATGCTGTGTGCATGTTTACAAGAAATTTCTGATCTTTTAACAATGTGCACCTTTGGTTTCAGGTTTTCAAATAGGACAACTGTAGGCAGGCCTCTTGCAATCCTGAGCAACTCAGGGCAAACACAAGCCACTGTGCTCCAATTAGCTTACAGCCTTTCTGACATACCCCCTCATGATGTCACCTATATTCTACTCTACTACTCACCTACTCCTACACTTACACTCTTGGGATATGGCTCACATGCTGGGGAAAATTGGGATTCACTATCCTTATCCTCATTTGCATATGATTGCCTACTAATGCATGGTTACATCTCTCACACTGAGCTTCCTCCCCTTAGCAACCACTACTCAGTGGACATGTTGTCTTCAGCCTGCCCTTCACCTGCATGGCAGGATAAGCTTTTTAGTGAAAATGCCTATTTTTAAATTATTTTCTTGTTTTTTAAAGTGCCGCACGTTTGCGCGGTGCTGCGCTATGCTTAAACATCGGAGATCGGGGAAAAAAGTTAGATTTTAATAATTTTGAACATTTATAAATGCAAATGGCCTTATATTTGGCCATTGGCATGCTTCCTCAACTGTTATGCATCCTTTATTTGGAGCTGTCATAGCTCCGTTTAGCTATTTGCAGAACGGTACTCTGTTACCAACGGAGTACATTTCTGCAGATAACACTAAACTTCCACGGACAGGTTAGTGTTTCCTGGATTGCAAATTTACCTCATTTGCATAACTTTCAGGAGCAAATTAGGTAATTTGCATACCATGACACTGTCCTTGCAACAGTAGCTTTAGCAGCTCTCGTGCACGCCCCTGCCGGCTGTTCCTGGATCGTACAGCAGAGATATTGCCTGTTTGACGTCTTACACTACTCTACAACTCTGTGCAAGCTTTTGTAAATCTGGCCCAATCTTTCAGACCACCCTTTTTAAAATAGCCTTCACTGATTTCTTATGCTCTTTCAAACCGTAACAATTTATGTGTACTGAGTCTTTCATTTTTGCTGTGTTTCCATTTGAGCTAGATCAGGTGTTTTGTTACACACACTTCACCTGATTTACGTATGGAACACAATGTTTAACAGTTTCTTCCATGCCTATATTTTTAACTCTAAAACATTAATCTTACTTAATTCTATTTTAGTAGATCTTTTTTAATACTGTATTTCTTGATATTTATCTTGTTCTAAATGTTCCAATGCCAATATTTTCCTTAATTTTGGAAATTGCTTAAGATAATTCCTCTTTGCAAGCATGTTTCTTTGTCTTTCTGCAATTATTGCACAATTATTCATTTTATTTATTTTTTAATGTCTGATCTTTACCTTTAAATCTTCCTTCTGCTTTAGCACATTTACATTCTCATATGAAGAATAATGAAACTTCTGGTACATTCTGCAATATACTCAGCATTTCAACTCCATTTACCTTTAAGTCTTTTAATCTGAGAGCACAAGTTGCTTCTTGAATTCTGACCTTCAGACATTCCACTTTTATAAATTAGTCTGCTATTTAGACTAAATAAGTACTATTCGAGTATAGTTGCTTGTTTCTTTGAGTCATCTATTTCTGGTCCTTCAGTTCCTTCAGCAATTCTTTGATTTAATGCATTCTTTTTATAGAGTGGGCACTGGTTTGAAAACACTCAGAAGGGTATTATTTTTCTTCATACTACTAGCTTTGCAGTTTTAAACACTACCACAGTCAAGAACACAATTTTATACTTTACAGAGCTAACACTGACTGGGATGCAATTGTTCATGTTTGAAAGGCACAGTACCTTTACTGTTGTCAGCAAGCATAGTAAAATACCTTTATTTTTTTGTTGAGAGAAAACATAGAATCTTTATTTGCTGAGAATATGTAAAACCCTTTATTTTGTTACAAGAAGAGAAAGAACATTTGCTTTGCGAAGAGAAAGCAGAGATTTTTTGTTCTTGTCATCATTAGGAATTTTATTTTCCCTTGCACAGGTGAGATTTCTACTTGTACATTTAGATTTTCAAGTGCTTTGTTTTAGTCCATTTACACTCTTGCATCCTTTCAGTGATTTATTCATGTCTCTTTATTTGCTGGTCACATACTGTTAGGCTTCTTATATACTGTGATACCTTGTCATCCTAATCCAGACTCCTGGCTGAATCAACAGTATCCTAAATCATTTAGTTCACTACAAGACCTTGTAAATTCTCCTGAAAATAGTGGAACAGGAAGATCGCATCTATTGGAATACATTTAAAGTTTATTTGCTCCATCTGTTGTATACATCCTATTTGAACCTTGTCACTTAAGATGGATATGGTTCTCTTTCAATGGATGTTCAGCCGTACTTGCATAATTGCACTAACAGCACACTCTGTCTGTGCTGCATGAGAAAGATGTAGAATGTGCTACAGGTGGTAGGTGCTTTACCTGTGCTGCATGTAATACATACAGGACATGTTCTATGGTTAATATGTCTTTGACCTGTACTGTATGTAATACGTGTAGGTTACGTGTTAGAGCTAGGATGTGCTTTACCTATTGGACAAGTGATACAGATAGCATGTGCTTTACCTGTGCTACATGGAAACATGTAGGATATGCTACAGATATAGTATATTCTATGGGATAGCATCTTCTCATGCTCAGGTTTACTTGAGTTACCTGCACTGTGTCAGTTGCCTTATGCAAGACAGACACATAATTCTTAAAAGAATGCACTACTTTGCTTTTGTTATCAGTGAAAGCTACATATTAATAAACACCTCCATATTTTTGAATGTTATTTAATGGCAGTATATCAATACTTTTAGGAGAATTAAACTCTGTTTTCTTTGTACAAGTAGCCAGAGAGGATATGCTCTAGTTTGTGTGGCATAGTATAACTATAGGAGTTATTTCAGTACCTAGATAAGCAATGATAACATAAATGTGCTTAAAGCCAGTCTACTCCATACTGGGACTTGGGCTGTTTTTTTAAGGAAAAAACACCCAACAGTACAACAATAAAAGGCAATAAGATACTGATGCACTAAATTAATAGAACAGCAAAGATTGAAGCTTCTCATTTAAGACTGACTGCATAAAATCAGACAAAATGCTGCAAATCGTAAAGTTAAATCATAGCCACATCCTATCTAAACTCTGGTCTGTTAGCGGTGCATGCTTCAATAATGTTGTTAGATAACTGATGATGTGAGCGAACTTCCTGTACTTAGAAATATCTTATAAGCTAAAGATACAGCTATGCATGTTTAAACATGAAATCCACTATAGGCAAGGATATAGGCATTCATGCTTAAACATGAAATCTTCTCTTTCACTTAAAAGCATTATCTAACTATGCAAAAATTATGTTGCACAGTTTGCATGTTATATCAGTAATCTTTAAAAAATACAAATTGTTTTATCAAGGGCTACCCAGTGAGAATTTAAATAAAAGTGCCATATGTGTTTCTTACAATTTCACTTCAGGTAGTATGTTACAGGTTGCAATGTCCTTTTTAATATAATAATACCAATGCATTACATGATTCAACAGCACATGATTCAATACTATTATTCTTCCATGCAGCAGAAGATTGTAAAGACCTCCCCAGTGAACATGGTTGGGGAACAGTGTACAGCTGTGCAGTGTCACCTTACATTTATTGATGTCACTGTGTGCCATAAAGGTCCACTACCTCCCTTGGTTTTAATAGGGATTGTCGCTCTGTCCTGTGGGATTAATTTTTAGAGTAGCATCATAGCATTATATCTTATGTGAGATGACTATATGGTTTATTGACATTCATTTAAATAAGCAAAGTGAGAGGTATTTGCAAAAAATAATGCAATCCTAGTCAAGTCCTCTCCCTTCCAGAAGGTCATAGTAGTTTGTGATGTAATCACAATATTTAGAAGATGAATGCAGAAGGGCGGTGAAAAATGAAGAAACAACAATGTGGACAAGGACTGAGCAGTAAGAGTCAAGACGTTAACAATATGGGTGGTAGAAAGTACCCGTGTCTGAAATATGAGCAGCAGATCACCCAGATTAGTGGTTTTAAGGAAAGAATGGTGCCCTAAACTATGACTTTACTTTCATATACAGGAGACTATGGCTGGGAGGCCAATGAGAATAATGACATTAAAACAAGAAGAGAAGTAATTGTGTCAGTAAGTGATAAAGCCGCAGAAGGAGAGTGACAGCCAGCGCCTCAGCAGGACAGGAAGTGGCAGTACACTTTGCAAAGGGACTCTGTGATCTCTTCTTACAGGGAAGAAGTGGATAGAAGATAGTCAGCTGCTATATTTCAGATGGCAGATCAATGTGAGATCATTTTGATGGGGTTCTTAAATATGCCAGAGGTTAACTGGAGCACTTTGATTGTAGTCACATGCAGGGCCAAGGTTGAGCTTGTTCTCTTGAGGGGCATATCTCAGACAACTAATTTGCACTGGAATTGCTAGCAGGTTGGGATAATGCACAGCTATTATGAATTAAAGCAAGACAGAACCTTATCTTCAGCAGAAGGATTGTAGCCATATGAAATAGAGAAACTATGGCAAGCAGATCTGTAGACATTTTCTGAAAAAAAAAAAAACAGATCTGGGGAGGTTATTAGCTATAACTTTAATCATAAACTTTTAGTGGGCAGCTAAATCCTTTGGACACAGGAGAAGAGACATCACCTTTATGCTGTTCTCGGTATTCATAAAGTTTTGCCTGGGACTGTGTGTGCATTTCTTTAATTCCTACCAAGAAGATGACCTCACGATGATGGAAAATATACAGAGGAAGGCAGTGAGGTAGTAGCCATTGGAGTATCAGGCAATCAGCTGACATGCTTAGAAGAAGATAAGGTCTTGGAGGTAGACAGTATGGGTTTATAATTTCTGGGTGGAGATAAAGGTTGAGTTTAGAAAAAAGGCTGAGGAAAGAAGGTGGTCAGGGGGACAGCTGAAAGTTAAAGATTCAAGTCCTAATTAAGGAAATTATTTTGTATTTTTTAAAGAAGGGGTTCAGGGTCTGACATCTACCTTTAAAAGTATAGAGTGTTGTTATCAGAAATATTCAAGGCTGCCTGGGAGAAGCTGAAGATAGGAATTGTAAAGCAACTGCATATAAACTAACTGCAACAGGTGGGTGTGTTTGTTAAACTGTACAAGCCTTCTTAGAATGTTCATAAGCAATTTATCTAACAGAAGATAAGCTTAATCACTGTATTTTGGGTCTACTTTGTGTTTCTGGTACCCACCTTCCTGGCACTTAGACTGCTGACTACAGTATCTGACTTCCCTAACTGAATGATACAAAAGTCAAACAAATACACTCATGTTTAAAGTATTTTTGTAGAACGAATGTACACTTGACATGGGGGATCTGGTCTCTCAGTTTCTAAAAATACTAAATGACATTGTACCAACTTTGAGAAAAGAGAAATACATTAAGCTTGTCCATGGTAGGCTGTGTGTGGTACAAAATACTTCAATACGTCAATGTAGACTCATATTTTTAGGTGGCAATTATGGTGGATCCCAGAGCTGGAAATATGAATTATTGTAGGAATGTCTGACTGGCAATAAGTATGTTTCTTAATACACATGACTGTAGAGCAAGAGCAAACTTAAACAAATGCTTTCAACTTTAAGAATAATGGCTATCAATGCAAAAGTTTTGTTTTGCTCCTGCAATTATACAAGAAAGTTAGGTGGAGGAGCATTGGTGAAAAGACAGAGCAACTGTGTTTCAAACAAGTAAGAAAATTTTACATAGCAACCAAGCACAATGTTTTTTTTTTTTTTTTAAGTAACAGTAAAGGTAAAGGAGAAATGTACTAAATTCAAAACATGAGAAATCTCAGAAGCAGCAGTGGTATTGATCAAACCAGAAAGAAGAAGGAAAGGTCCACTGAATCAGCTAAGAAGAGCTTAAACATTTTATACGTATGCTTGCAAAAAGAAACAAATGGAAAAATGATCAGAACTAATGATAAATACGGATGAATGAGCAGAGAGAGAGAGAGAGTGGTTAATAAGCAGTAATACTTAATATTTGCATAAGTAAGGTAGGGTTAGGAGTACAATGAGCCAGGAGAAATGATTGTTTTACACTATGTGCATGTGTGTGTGTGTGTGTGTGTGTGTGCGTGTGTGTGTGTGCATGTAAAGAGTGTTCAGAAGGACTTCATAAAGCTAAAGGTTGTAAGGTTGTGTGACCTGATGGTATCAGACTCTATCAACAGGTGGGGGGGAAGAGTGCCAGAATATCGAAAGCAGAACACTAAAAGCATATTCATTTAACATCTGCAGTAGGAGAAGTACAATCTCTTAAGAAAGAGAAAAATGTATTTGTTTTAAAGTCATTTGGGCACAATATTTAAAACAGTTTGCACATATGGCCAGATTGCCATTTTTAATTAATTTAATGGCATTTTAGCTCTGTGTTTAAAATTATAAATAAAGACAGGAGTGTGGATGTGGCCTGTGAAGATTTTAGTAGATCATTTGAGGCAGTACCATGAGAACGTGTAGCAAATCACTGAACTAGTTGTTGACTTGGTCCCCAGTACTAGCATGGACTCAGAATATAATATTCCATGGAGCCAGAGTGAAGGGGAATGAAAGAAGGAAGAAAAATATGAGGGGAAAGGAACTGACGCTGCTAATTCATGTGATACTCCAGGGTGAAAAATGAGTCCACTGTTACGTATTTTTATAAGTCACATTGAGAATGGTCAGAAAGAAAGAAGGTTTTTTTTCAGATGATGCAAGTATATGCAACAGGGTTAATAAGTAAGAAACAGTGAGAAATAATTTATCAAAACTGAATAAACGGTCAGAAATATTACTGTTACGTATTTTTATAAGTCACATTGAGAATGGTCAGAAAGAAAGAACGTTTTTTTTCAGATGATGCAAGTATATGCAACAGGGTTAATAAGTAAGAAACAGTGAGAAATAATTTATCAAAACTGAATAAACGGTCAGAAATATTATATTTATTATATTTAAGATTAACTGCAAAAAATAAAAAAACACCACGGCTACGAAAGAAAAACTCAGTGGATAAGTAGATTATCAGTATCTGTTGGAAAAGAATACAAAACCTGGAAAGAGACCTGGAGCTGGTTATATCAGAGAACACAAAAGAAAACAAGCAATGTGAAAAGGTCATTAAGGACTGCCAAGTAAGATAGTAACAGATATAACAAGAGGCCAAATCAGAGCTGTTACTACGCCTGGCAGTTAGTGGGAGCCCATCTTGCACCCTGTTTTTATTTCTGGAAAAGCAGTTTCTTAAAGGGACATGAAGGAGACTACTAATACAAGACTAGCAGGAAGTGATACAGGGCCTGCCAAATAGGACAAATGATTAAAGACAGTCTGCATGTCTTACCAAAGGAAACTGAGCAGCATGACAGCACATTTGGATCACCTTTAGTAAAACTAGAGTGCATCAGGGAAAACCATTCATAGGAAAGGTGTGCAAGAACAGAAGATGCTGGCTGGCTCATGGGAAATGGGAGAAACCAGTTTTCATATACAGTGGTAGATACTTAGATCAACTATCCTCATGAGGTTGTGGGATCAAAAACATTTAGGAAAGTCACAATCAATGTGGAACAGACAAGGACCAATTCTTATGCAAATGCCTAGGAAGAATCCGGTGATGGATAAACTAGGATTGTGTCTTATTCAATAGAAAGTGAAATGGAGATTCTGTGCTTTTATGTATACAGGCTGGAGAAGAGAAAATGGTTATACAACTCAGTTCTATCTTAGCCATGGTTTCTTCCTGTGACAACATACCATGAATTTAGTGGCATTCTATCAGTATAATTGAAATATTAACAATGTAAACAGCACACAGAGTGCTAACTGCACTATATTGTATATTGCACTGCACAATGACTGTAGGTGTGGGTATATGTATCAGTGCCTATAAGTATTTGCGGTGGTGGCAAATATGAAAGCATCTGCAAATGATGTGCATGCATTGCCTCCTGTAATTGACTTTCATCATTTTATCACGTGTTGACAGTTCTGTACTTTTTAAAGTAGCAATGAGCATTCCTATATAATGAGATGTATTGCTGTGCTGGGGACACCTTCTTCCAGAAGTCAGATCATGGAGAATGAATTAAGTGTGGCGATGGCTTAAAGAAACGTTTGGATACTTCCAAAGGTTAGATGAGGGTAAATTCATGCTGGCGAGGAATTAACAATTACTTTGGAAGTATTTTATTACTCAAGACAAATTCCAGAGAAATGCATATGAACAGCAACAATATGTTACAGTATTATGTCTGTAATAATTCAGCTAATTTTGCAAGACTGACGATTGAAGCTAAGCAGCATTAATTCAAACCAGTAGCCAAAAGACCTTAAGTGTGTGTTTCTTTGATGCCTTGAACTCTGTTATTTAAACCCTTCATTTATTTGCAGAAGGGATTTCATTTGTTAATACATGAAGTTAATGCAGAGTGACCTTTTTTCAGCCATTATTGTACTTTATCAGTAACTTCATTTGTAACTGTTTTTTTTTTGCGTGTGTATTTTAGTTGCAGCTTTTTCTTTTTATAGCTAAAACAAAACCATCTATTAATGACATTGTTAGTGTCCAGAAATATGCAGCTGCAAATTAATTCAGCCCTCCAGAGTGATCCAATAACCAGAAAGAATAGCATACAAAAGCTTGGAATCTGACAACAACATGATGGCAGATGTTCATTATCATAAGAATTATGTATTTTCCCCTCCGGCTCATAAACTTGTGTATATTCTCTCCCTTACACTCTGTCTCCCTTTCTATCCCTCCCCCACTTTAATAGATAATTTAAATAAATTGTGAAATTATATAGCATCTGCTGCTGCTGTCCATGTATCACTTATTTCTTTGTTTCTGTGGTGAATAACAAAACACCAGTTTATGAAATGATTGCAATATTCTTCAGAAAATATCAGTATTAGATTCAGCAGTAGCCAAGGCATGTGCTTATGCTCATAGTAATTCTGGTGTGATGCATTTAAGAGTTAACCTGCGTGCTGTACAGCTCCCCATGGCATTTGTTTCCTGCAGCTTTTGTACTGCAGGACACTCAATTATACATGATCAAAGGACTTTTTTCCCTTTGACCTTCACTGTCTCAGGGACTGGTCAGCTAAATTTCACAAAATTCATGTTGTTGTCCTCTATCTGCACCCATTTGAGGATCCTGGCATTGTCCAGTGAGTGCTTAATTATTCCAAAGATGGTATCATTATTTCCTAAAGTGGAACTTTGGTAGGTCACTGCATTCAAGTCAAGTGAAATAAGGGGGATTTATATTTGCCAAAAGAGACCATATGAAGGAGTACCAGCAGTTCCCTTTCTCAGCTCAATGGCTGACAGTATAGGGCTCTGAGTTTTCATTAGGTTTGCCAACTGAAAACTCAGAGGCCTACATGGTTATCTTTCTCAGTTCAGTGTCTAACTGTGTAGGCCTCTGACTTTTCATAGGTTTACTTACTAAAAACTGAGAGCCATACACAGTTTCCTTTCTCAGCTCAATGGCTAACTGTGTAGGCCTCTGACTTTTCACTAGGTTTACCTACTACCTCACTAATATTCTGCTTGTTACAGGTTAACACTGGACTGATATGAGATAATGTTCTAAGTGCTAAGGTACATCTTTCTGCAGATTCCACAATTGTTTTTTTTTTTTTTTGTAGTGCTAGCATGACAGAAAAGCAGCACTAAATGTTGATGCAATTTATATAGCATACGTTATGAAACAGATAGGGTTTAGATATATCCACATAATTCATAGTTCATATAGCACATAGTTTTCTGCCTGTCATAGTACCTCTGATGTTGAGTGACCAAAAAGATGAGTTGGTGTTCTTGTTCTTGGATGTGCTACAGTCCCACTCTCATTGCAGTATACGTTTTGGAACCATCAACAACTAACAAAAACTGGGGTAGAAGTCCAAATACATACAAAGAACTATGATACTATGCAGACAGTTGGGAAAGGGGCAAGAGGAAGGTTTCACTTTACAGCAATGTAAAGAGTCGGATGTAACCCTGGAAAATTTGTTGCGGTACAGTGCTTTGGTGATGCAGAGAACAGTTCTCTCAACTTCTAAAAATAGTGATCATACATGATTTAGAGAGGTTTGCTCAGAGGAGAACATTATTTTGTAAGTCAGACTTGTTTCAAAATCTGTAGACGTATGCAGTGATGATTAAAACTTTCACTGGTAAGAATGGCTTTACTACCTATAAACAAAGCAAGATTAAATTTTTATTTTGATTAAAAGGAGTGCTTCTTTTTATGGAGCTGACTGGCTCATGGAGCTGTCCATCTTGGAGGGTGCCAGTCTACATTTGGAATAGGGGAAGTAAGAAGTATGGGAAACGTGTGCTATAGTGTCATGTGATCACAAATGCTAAAAAGCTGCTGAAAAGCAGGAAGGAAGTAAAGGATATGTGAGAAATGGTCTTTCGTTTTAAAAATGGGTCAACATCTTTGCTGCCATTGGGTGAGTACAACATGGGTGAGTGCCCTCTGTTGGATTACATGGTGTAAAAGAAAAAAATAAGGTAAAAGAAAAATAAAGCATGCTTAAAATGTCAGGAACTGGAATGTGAGGTGAGGGCTGAGTTGACTAAGTAAAATAAGTGAGCAGGCTTTAAACAAGGATAAAAAATGAAAGTAAAATAATAAAATAGGAAGAAATAAATGAAGTGCTGAGCTGATCTATTTCCCTTTGTGTGAACTTGGTAGAGAAGATCTGCAGGTTGCAAAATATAGTAATAATCTGACTCATGTTAATCACATCAACAAAGATATTGCAACAGTTCATCCCCACCCCGAAAAAATCAATAATGGCATGGGTGTGACAAGGGTGATGCAAAAGAAAAGTGTGGGCTATCTGTAGTATTATGATGTTTTCAATTATCTGAAATAAAAAAAAGACAGTTTTGGAAAATGAATCTGACCTAGAGAAGCCAGACAGGGTTATCCCTTGTGTTTTCTACCACATTCTCACAAATGATGTTTATGGACACAAAAGAGAAATCTGGGGCAAAAATAACGTGTGTAGACTGAGGAATCTAAATTTTTTGTTTCAAATTTTGTGAGGGCACATTACGTCTAACATATATCTGCACAGCCAAAGTAATGTGTTGTGGGACATGCTGAAGGCTGTATGAAATGCTTTTGGCCACCTATTAGACACCCATAATGTAGACTATAGTATTGGCTGCAGTAATCTTAAAATGCATTGTTTATGTAACACTTTTCAACTTCTCTCAGCATGGTGCTTAGTACATGTACATGTAAGCATGAGAAAGTGTCAGATGCTGAGACTCATGCATTGGTCCATCTCTAATGACATAGAGGGACAAATCCCTGACTATGACTTAAATTTGATTCTGGAGCTAGTGGGTGGAGGAATGATGAAGCTTAGATTGGTTGCCTTCTTTCTGTAGGATGGGAAGTGAGCATGCACCTGAGCATAATCCCTGTGTCTGAATCACCAGGTGATATTGGGGCTTACTTTGAGATGCTGTCTACAAGGTGAGATGGCAGGGCCAGTTGATTACACCTGCATGAAGACGTGCATACAATGCAGTGGCCCATTACAAGTCAATCCCTTTGATGCTACACATATGAATGAACAGGATATACTTGGTCTTAAGAAGGAAACACAGATCACTAGCATATAGCTGATAACTCCCACTACAGGCTCACTAAACAGTCACCCCAAAAGTATGAATGGTTCATAGGGCTGTTGCCATGGGGAAGGAATGGACCAATAGAGGGTCTTGGGGAAAGGGCTTAATGTTTAAGTGTGGACTGGATAAAAAAATCATGCATTGTGGCAACTGATGATGTGGAACAGAAGTAGATGAGGATGTGTGGGGCTAAATGCTGAAGGGCTTCTCTAAGATTGATGGGGTAGCACTTTGTAGAGACACAGATTAAACTGACACATTGTCTAGTGCAGCTGCAAGACTGAAGGGGAAATGTGTAGGTAAAAACACAGTCAGAAGGTACTGTTGATTTAGATATGTTATCTCCCATATAATCTTAGTAAATAAGCATGAAAACAGACTAAAGAGGTTTAGCAAGTTGTTTCTTTAATGTGTAATTTTGATGTTTTCTCTCTACATAAATACAATATTTATACAATATTATTTTAAATCAAGTCATTCGCATACATAAAATATTATATTGAAGTCACGACTCACAAGCAAAATGAATACATAATTTACTAAATAAAACTATAAATGAATCTGAATCTTATGCGTTCATGCTACAAAAGGTAGACCTAGAATACGTTTAGTATTTCTTTTGTCGAGGTGCAAAGTGAAAAGGATTCAATTAGTGATTTGCTGATGGGCACAATGGTGGCACTTTATACCTTCAGATTGACTGTTTTCATAGCTAAAGCAGTCTATAATGAGTTCATGGGGTATTCAGAAAAAAATCATTATGCAGCCACACAGTGGGAAATAGCATGATGGAGTTAATGTGATGTAACCTAACAGGTATTAGGCATACCTTCTGGCATGTACAAGTGCCCCTTAACTGATACACAGTCACAGTGGGTGACCTGTACAAGGGATCACAGCAAATGCTAAGTCATTTTATTATATAAGTGAAGAGGAAATTGGGAAACAGAACAGGAAGAAATGGGGAAGAGCAAGCAGAGAAACATACAGGTCAACAGGAAATGAAGACTGGTGTGGACAAAAAGGAGGGTATACTTTTTTCTGTGAACAGGAGCCTGTTTTTAAAAAGGTTAGTGGGGAAGATAGCAAGGGAAAAGTATAGGTAGGTTGGAAGGTAAAGGGAGGAACTGTGGGCAGAAAAATGCACATGTAATGCAAAGAAAGAGTGATTGGTGGGTAGTGACATATATGGAGGGCATCACTATAAAGATGCAGACTGGCAGTGGACAGCTGTGGTGGAGACAACTGAAATGCAAACAGGGTTAAGTAATGACACAAAAACAATGACAGAGGATTGGGTTGGGTGTTGAGGGCTTGTCAAAATGGCTCAGAGGTTCACTTCCATGGCTTATCTCCCAGCTAAGCTCCACCTCTTGTATTCCATTGATTTAGGTCAGCTGGCATTATGAATCCATCAGCCACACAAGGAGGTGTTCCAGGATGCCATTGTGAGCATCCAACCTCCAGTATACCTCAGTTGTCACCAATAGCTGCCCGTACTGACAGCTGGCCCTTGAAAGCACCTTAACGCCACTCTTAGATGAGAATGTTTCACCTCTCTCTTGTGAGGTGACTGCAGAGGCACCTTCCAAGGTCATCTTCAGGTCATTTTTCAAGGGATGACCTTGATCCCCTTGCAGTGAAGCAGGCCTGGGGACTGCAGTGGCCAGTGGAAGGGGCAGTGGCTGATACCTCACCACTGCCTGCACAATAGCTAATCCTGCAGAAAAGCAAAACAGCAAAGTAAATAAAAAAGGGAAAGAAAAAGATAGACACAAAAACATCAGATTAGTAATATGTGTTGCAGTTTATTAAAATATTTCTTACTGCCCAAAATGCACAGCCTGTCCCACCTCTACTGACATTTCATTCTATTTTCTCTTATATCTTAAGGTGTTGGAAAATATAAAACAAACAGTATGAGCGTAGCATATACCTAACAAGAGAAAGCAATTACAGCTACAGACATTAGGCCTAATGCACAGTATTAACTCTAAAAGAGAATGCTTATGATAAAAATGGTTCCTTTTTCTCTCCATAACTTTTTCTTCTCACTGGTTGAAAAGGTCTGGGTGGTGCTTCCTTAGGTCACTATATTCCTGCCTGCAGTCCTCACCAGAGTGGGTAACACCAGTGGCATCACTCATTGCCCTGACAATCTGGTACCAGGCATCAATTTTCTAAAGGGGGCCTTCATACTCCCCTCAGCAGGTGCTCCCCATGCTTACTGTGCAGCAGGTGAAGGAAAAGTTTACACTTTCTGCTACACCAGAATGGAAACCCAAAGAGTCTGTGCCAATAGAGGTCATATCCAGTTGCTAGGTCCGATCCAGTAGAAAAATGATAGCCTTATACACATGGCTACATGTAGTGGATACCACTTGACACACACATCAATGGGTGATATCCACTGACAGAAATGTGATGCACATGATAAGTAGCATGATGCACAGAGACAGTCGTGTACCCAGGCTTTGTATTGATCAAGCACACATGCACACCATACATGACCTGTAAGTCATGAATGACCAGGCATGGGTCTTATACCAAGGATTAGGCTGATAAAGCATCATGTTATAATGGCATTTCAGAGATGATTGCATGCAATCACTTCATTAGTATAATTACTACACTATGGAAACTCTTTTGGCATGATAAAAAAAATGGATGCTACATTTGGAAGATCTCCATGTTGCAGATGAATTAGAAAATCAAAATATAAGTGGATATCAGACTGCACTGTCATATAGGAAAACTGACAGCATACACGGCTACTGATAATAGATCTCAGGACTGCAGTGACAAAAATAAGGGTGCACAGAAGGGACAGACATTGTAACAGAGCAGTGGAACATGTATTATAATACTGTGCTGGGCATGACAGAGGACTGACAGACTGAGGGGCTCAACCTGACAGGGCAGAAGGGTTAGGGCAGGACATACTGCAGTTTGGCTTGGGGGGCAGTACAACATGAAACATGTAAAAGGACTGGGCAGGACAAGTTGCAGACCTGCTATGGGAGGTGGGGGGATAGAGCTCAATCTGACAGGGAACAGAGGACAGGCAGGGGACGTTACAGTCCTGCTGGGAGGCTCAACCAAGCAAAGGCCGTGCTATCTGGAAAGCCAGCCAGCATGGCTAACATTCCCACAAAGCTACCACATTGAGACATATGGTCAGGGTGTTTACACTACAGCAACATACAGAGCTGTGGCTAACCTAAGAGGGCTGGAGACAGTACTGAGTCAATTGTCATCTGGCATGGACAATCACACACACACACACACACACACACACACACGCACACACACACACACGCACGCACGCACACACACACACACACACACACACACACACACACACACACACACACACACACACACACACACACACACTTATCCATATGTACAACCCATAGGTAAGGTATACACATCTTGTTATGGGAACTCAGGAATGGCAATCGCCAGAAAAGTTCACCACACAGGAGATTACATTAGTGGGTCATACTATCTGCAAACTGTGTGTACACAGCTTTGGGGAGAGGTGAGTAGGTGGCTGTCACTGCCATGACTTCCAGACATTTCCAAACTTGGATGTCACCCTAAGCATTGATCAGCAGATGTGCAGGTCAGTTAGTCAGATACAGATAGCCAAAACTCATACCATGCCACTGATGTTATGTGTACTGAGTGTCATTCATGTGGAACTGCAAATGATGCAGGGACTGTAAGACAGCCTACACCACATACAGAGTGACCTGGAGCAGACATGCCTTTTAAGGGTATTGGTGGCCCAGGTGGCATCCACTGGTGCATCTATGGGGATGTGGGCAACTGACTACCATGACTATAGTAGAGGATAGGTGCACATTGCATGATCATATGCCCTTACACAGGTGGAATTCTGTAAACATCTTCAGTTTCCACACTGTCCTTGGTGGCTTCTGTTCCCTAGGCATGGACACTACAATGGATATGGCTGGCATTCTTTCCAGCTCCATCCTGGTCACACCCCACCAGGTAAGATAATTATGGTCATGGAGTTCAACACCAAGACATTCCCCTGTAACCCTACTTTAATCAACACATATCCATGCTATTTCTGGTTGTGAATGTCAACATTCTGCAGTAACACCATAAGTATCTTATGGGGGCCACAGCAGGATTCCAATATAGGCTTCTGATGTGGATATGCCATCATTTGGACAGGATGCATCCAGTCCTGACATTGTGAGGGCCACACAGTGTACCTACAAAGCATTCCACATGTGGATGCTCCTCCCCATTGCTGGAGGATGTGATTTGACTCCACCCAATCATTCAGCTCTGTATTTTACTACTAAATCCACCACCCATGACCTTTCCACCTATGCTGGCATTGCTGTCCCTGTCACTTTGGTCCAACCCACCTGTGTAAATGACTAAAACTGTGCCTTGTTCACTCCTTTGGCCTCTGTGGGTATGGTAATGACTGATGTAGAGTGAGGCCAGTCAATACACTATAATGTATAGGCTTGCTGTGTTATTGTGTGCATCAGTTTCATTCCATGTTTGTCTTGTCATGGATTGTAATTGTAGTCATAGCCACAGTGTATTCCATGTGCCTTTGGCTTACATTGGATCCTGCCATAGTCATTTCTTCCAACAACTCTGCCAACATGTGTTTTAGGCAGGGCAACAATGTCCCCATGTTGGAACTGCATTTATAGCACCATTGTTATGTAGCATGGCATAGACTACACACATCTTGCTGCAGGCCTCCTGAGCATACTGCAGTGCACCATCAGATGTTTCCAGGCAATGGAAGTGAGCCTTCAGCAATCTGAAAACATGTTCAGTGATGCTCACTTTCTGCAACAGTGCAGTCTTATTCACCATCAATGCCATGATCTTGGGGCTGTGGATAGAGATCATCTAACATAGTTCCAAGACATAGGTAGTATCACTTGCAATATATAGCAGTGGACACCATTATGATTGGTCTGCTACATACATTCATGGGACCAACATAATGAGGGCTCTGTTGGTGTGTGAACATCTACTAGATGACCCTGTGGAAAATCGCAACACACAAAACTGCTGGTATAGGTAACTCATGGGCCAAATGTGTTAATCATGGGAACTGCCTGGATAGCACACAGACATTATATATTTTGTCCTGTGTACTGCATATCACATGCCATTTGGTGGCATCAAAGCCCTTCCAGTTGATATACTGAATGTTATGTGAATCAGGTGGGCTCTTGATTGCATGTAAGTGCAGTCAGTGACCCAAGGAAGTCATGGAAACAGGCTATAACACAAAATTCTCACAAGTGGTGTTTCTGTCTTCTGCTGTCCATGGAAACCAAATATGGTTCTCCACATGCTTTATCATCATGTCAAGGAATTGGAGTTCAATTTGCAAGGTTGATGCCTGCTAAACTCCTAATATGTTTTCTGTTAAGCACTAAAATGTCCCTGTAGTAAGAATGGCTAATGCTACATAAGTCATTATATCCGCTTGGATAGGTAGTCCATGCTTCATTCCTTGATTCTTTTATGGTTTCTCTATCTACCACAGTAGCAACCAACAATGCCCCAGTCATGGACATAGTGACATGTCAGCCACTGATAGACATGTCTGCAATGCAGACAGTGGTGACATAGAGCATTGCAGATATTGGTTGTCATGGTGGCCACTAATACATACTAAACAGCTGCAGCAGAAGCTACATTTAACGTTTTAGTGCAAGCAATACCTGTACAGTGAAAAATGGTGGTAGTCAAAATGGCTGATTATAGTGGCACATCACAGTAACATTAAAGTTTTCTGAATCATACTATGTTTGGCTCTCATTAGCAAGTTTACACTTATTTGCCGGGTCATTATGTAGTTATTTGCATGTAATGCATACTGGGCTGTTTTACTAGTAGTGTGATTGTGCTGTCTGTCTCTGAATTGCCCTCTTCTTGCATGTTGACATTCACTGCATTATTTATTTCTGAATATCCCCATGTGTGAATTGCAGATGAAACAGCAAATAATATAGATGCACTTGCTTTAAAACTTTGTAGGAATGCAGAACAGTTCGCCAAATTGACAGAAGCACTCAGTTCTTATCCATTAGTAGGAAAAGCTAATAGATGTCATCGTGTTCAAATGGATTTTTAACAGAGTGCTGCTGCCCCCTTTCTAAACCTCTCTAAAACTGATTTCTGTCAATACCATTCCTATACACATACTCTGCTTCTACTTCCTATGTCATTTCTTTGAAGACCGTATACTGCATTCCTCCAATATTAGTCCACTGCATTCCTGACCAAATGTTTTGACCATTTACTGTGCGGGTCTGCCAGGTCTCTTTCTAACTCCGAACAGTCCTTTATCTATCTGCACCTCCCTCCTGATATCATACTCCTTTCACTCTGTACAGCATAACTCTTACCCCACCAACTTATTTTCCCTCTTCTTTCCTTTCCGCCATTATTCTATCCCCAGTATTCACCCTTGCCTGTACCCACTCCTGCTTATCCCTTCATGTCCATTTCCTCCGAGCATGTGCCACTGCCATCCATTCCACATGTTTGGTTCCCACAACAGTTCAATCACAATGTGCTTGTGGCTGGGAAGATTAGCTCTTTTTGATTGGTACAACCTAATTTCTGTAAATTCCAATTCTCCTTTAACAACCTATGCAACCTGGGGACATGTATTCTCTTAGAAAATGTAGAGTCCAGTAGAGTCCACCTTTCTTTAGTGAATTCCCAACACACACTGGTCTACCCTTTCTTTATCCACTCGATCCTAGATTATCTCCCTCCTGTATGAAATTCTTTCCTAACAAAATAATTATATTCATGTCCAACATAACATTACATTAAAATCAACCCACACTGTCATCATACACTTCCATAGCTTCTAAAATCACTGGTTTGAAAACAAAAACTCTTCACATACTGGGGTCATGGTAGTTGGAGGGTGGTATACAATGATTTATAAATGCTACATTGTCCAACTCAATAGACTATACCCATCTACCACCCCTGATTTTTTTTTTTTTTTAGTATCTTGTCCATTGTCTTAACTTGCATCAGAATAACTACACCACTACACCTTTTCTGCCATACCTCAAAACACAGTCTCCCTCTACCACTGTGAGATTCTTTCTGCTTGCCTTCGGTATCTCTGTCTTCTTCAGTTTTATCTCCTGCAGCTACACAACCTTTTTATCTCTCAAGACACTCTATCTTCCTCTCTTACTTAAAATGATTGTTCAGTCCTTCTGTATTACATGTAACATACTTAATTCAACTTTTTGATTATTCCACCTTTACACCTGCCAAGGTCACTGAGCCTCTCCTCAATTTCTTTGTCTATATTTGTTCCCACATATTCTATAGCTACTCTTTTACAGTTGTGCTCAAGGTGCTTTGGGTATCAGTGGGTACTAGCACTCCCCTTTGACTCATCACAGATCCTAAGCATCTTGTATCCTTCAGCTGAAATGTCTGCTTGATAATACCCATTACAACGTCCCCTTTCCTATGAATTCCTGTTCCTTAGCTTCTGATACAAGTGTGCTTCCTCAGATCTTCTTTTTCCTTGTTGAGACTATTCCCTCTAACACTATCACAAATATTTTTGCAGAGAGGATTCACCTCCATCCCTACCACAAGTATTTTTTTCAGACAAGTATTTTTTGCAGGAGGGTTTTACCCCCCCCCCCCCATTTATGTATTTTTACTGCAAGGATGTATCAATTCAGAGAAAGCATGAGACTTTCAGAGAAAGAGAACTTAAGGGGTGGGTTTGGCACAAGGGTTAAAGTCTTCACTTCATAGATACAGAGTACAGGGTTTAAATATGACCTCAGGTTGTTGGCTATGCTTAAAATGGCCATTCAGGGCAGTTTGCCTACTGTTCACCTATGAACCAATAAGAATTAATTCATTAATACAGTAAAACATGTCGATCTTTATCTGAGATACTGAAGTCCCAGGTGGAACATATGAGTACAAATGTTGAACCCACCCACATCATAAAACATGACGAGTAAAAAAGGAAATGAGGAAACCTACTTCAAGCAAGCATGCTCAAGCGATACAAAATGAACATGTAAGACCGTTTAGAAGGGAGCAGCTTTTTGAACTGACCCCTCTTACTTGGTCCTGCTGCCAGTTTGCACGTCAAGCATATTATCTGTTTGTGAACAGAGTCATCTGCTGATGTCATACCTCCTCCTACACTCTGATGCACTAATAATGACAGACTAATGGAAGACAGATGTGTTATCCTTTACATTTATTTTCTTAGCCATGTGAGATGGAAATTTTGATTCAGTTGTCTATCTTTATTCAGACTCAGCAATACTCTCCAATTATTTTATTGCATCTCCTATCTTTTTTTATCAAGTAGCATCTAGTTTAAGTTAATGTACATATCTATTGTTTCAGACGTCATTAAAAATCCATCTCTTTTTATGAATGGCAGTGTGGGCTCTTTTATTTCTACCAGGATACACAGGAGGGTAATGATATAATATAAGGTCTTCCAGGAGATACTAGATACTCACTCCTCTAACTTAGAGGTGGAAAAAAGGAATTCCATGTAGCACTCCTGGGGAAGCTGATAGAGTGCAATAGCTTTTCTTTGAGATTAAGCCATTTAAATTAAATGTTTCTGAGCAATAGCTTTGGTCTAGAAATTAAGTACACTGAACAAAATACAAAAAATGCTGTTGATTGTGAGATGACATGCATTTTCAAGATACTGGCATCAGGGCTGGCCTTAGATGAAATGGCACTTTGGTCAAAGGGCTCCATGGCATCTTCCTCTAAGAAAACACAGTGAAATATTTCAACCTGTTCACTGTCAGCTGTTTACTAACAATATGCATCCTTATCCCTACCCATGAAAAATCAATTGTATATAAGACTGATATTTGATTTTGAGGAAAGTGGAGAAAAAAATGATCACAGTAGTGTGTTACAACTTGCTTCTCCTAAATAGTACACTGCACCTAAACAATCTATAATAACATTCTGTGTACATTTCTGAGGTCTGTGAGGAAAGTTAATGAAATAATAAGCACACTGTCCACAGTCTCCACACAAGCTGTAGTGGCATTCTTTACATACCTCAAACGTTTGATTGTAAAATAATTCTGACTACATCCCCATCCCCCTCACAAGCTACAGTGACCTTCTGTGCATACCTCTGAACAGGGCTGATTTTGGACTAAATGAGATTCAGGGTAGAGGACACTACTAAGACTATGTCAAAATCCACTTAAAGACTGAGGAGTGGGTACTGCTAAGTTCCCCCAAAAATGTAGATCTGATTGTTCTGTGATGCATTGCACACCTTATTTTTGAAAGATAATGACTTCTAACCTATTTATTTATTTTCCTTCTACCCAGAAAAGTTATATACATGCCCAACAATATTGTGTGCCCACAAATAAAAAACAGGTATATTTTTACACACACATATACATAGACACACATAACCACAAACACACACACACACACACACACACACACACACACACACACACACACACACACACACACACACACACACACACACACACACACACACATTACTCCTGTAAGCCAGAAAAAATAAAAAAGTAAAAAGAAAATGTTTTCTCGAATTCTCAGCAAAAGAATCAGAGCCAAGGCCAAATATATAGCAGGGAAAAGTCCCAAAATTTGAAACTGATCTTAAATATTGCTTTTACATATTTGGAGAGTTGATGGAATGACAGGTTGGAATTGAATTTATTTTCTGAAGGATATGAAGTTAGAAACTCAAATGTCTATCATTATTTAGCAACTGTGCAACCCCCTATGGCTAACCAGAAAACCACAAATTATATGACATAAGACCCAAAAATATGAGAAACTCAGAGACACTCATAGCTCTCAACTTATTTAGTTGAGAATCAGAGACAAAGACAAAAATAATGGGGGGGAGGTCCAAAATCAGGGACAGGTTTTAAACATTACTGTAATTCATTTACAAAGTTAATAGAACAACAGACATTTTCAGAAGAAACAAGTGCAAAACTCTAATCTGGCAGTGTTGACTGATGTTACTCTTTTCTTTTTCTCTGATGCATGATGGTTCATCATCCATCTCTAGGAGTAAGCTAGCTACCTATGTGGTCACTACAGTGATCCACAACCCTGAAATAACAGGAGCTCTGCCACATGGCATACCTCTGCAAAAGTTTTCATTGAGAGTTTTGTCATTGTGCAATGCATGCAAATGTAACATGAAGAGCCGTGCTCTATAATAACTTTTACGAGTCAGATACTTGCCTGCCTTTCCCCCCAAAGGAGTAGTCCTTCTACTCTAAACATCACTTAGTAAGTTGGTGCCTGTTCTTTATTCTGACCAATAGATTACACTGTGTATGCCAGTTACTTTGTCTCCATAGGTTATTGGTGTCTGCTTTCATTTACTGGTTCTACTTTCTGCCTCCTTGTGAAATTGCTTTGTACCAGTTATAAAATGATTGCTCTGTGAAATATTTGGCCTGAGGGTGGGAAGCCCACTACACTCCCATATCCTACCCATAGCTCGTATTCACCCCATCTTACTGTACCATTACACTATGCACATACTCCTTTCAGGTGTGACACCCATTCCGTAAACCTCTGAAAACAACTTTACTATTGTCATACAAACACTCCTGCTTCTATTTACCAATTTCCCAACTTCCATCTAACAAGCATTATTCCCAACAGCCTTTCTCCTTCCCATATTGCTTTGCACTATATCCATTCCTACTCAGACCGCTCCCGAGTGCTACCTATCTACTATTCTACATTTCAGTTTCCGCCTTCTCCAAATAATCCCTCACTACTTCTTATCTTAACTACGTCTTCATAATCTAGCCCTTCAAATCCCTCCATTTCTTACATTTCAGAAACATGTTTATTTTACAGTTAATCACATGAATACCTATTCTGCTTGCACACTTAACATCATACAAACATGTATTACCCTCACAATTGCAACAAAACTCTTATACTATGTCCTCCTACCAAAACCTTCTGAACTTCATCTCTCAGTCACAGCCCATCTGTATCACCACTCGTGTATCCTACTGTACAAGTACAGTTATCCAATCTAACAGCTACTTGTTCACAAACTGGATATTAAACATAAAATCAAGCAAAAACGCCTCTACCCATAGCATCATACTTCCTTAACATTTAAACACAGTGGTGACATCCCTCAAACCCAAGCCCAACTCAGCATATTCAGGCATCAGACAACATACCTCCATCAACACCTTTATCGCTAACATTTCACCCACAGTCCCAGCCTGGCCTTCATATATACCACACCAAATTACAAAATATTTATAACAACATTCCTGAAGTGTATGCATGGATAGCAGTGCACACTCCATACATCTTAACTCATTACAGCCAAGTGTGCCTCCAAGCATTTATGTAGCTACCTCCTACTGCACCTCTAGGCGTCAAACATTACTTTTTCATATAATTCCAAAACCATGCTACATACAAGGTATCAGAATATTTAATCCTGAAGTATACATGAAAGGAAACACAACTGTATTGACCTCTGTCAATGAGTATTTGTTAGAACTGTAAGGTGATAACTTAATTTTTTAAAGGCTTAAGCCACACCCACTGGGAGTTAAAGGTACACACTCAAAAAAGATCTGTACTGGAGGGAATGAGTTAATTGGCACAGAATTTTTGTTCTGCCAGGAACAAAAAATTATGAAATTGCCCCACCAGGCTATAACATTATCAGATTAGACAAAGTCATCAAAAAGCTGGTGGTGTCACGATTTTCTACAAAAGCACACTAGATATATCCTTTTCCCTGCCACACCTTTCCAACTTTTTCTAACTTAGAAATCTTACTAACCATATTAAAACAAAACACTCACAAGACAGTCACAACCATGAATATATACATACCCCCAAGTAGCAATTCTAAAACATGGAAGATATTCTATCTTGGAACTCTTCAAAAATCACTCATGAAACCATGATATTCGGTGATGTTAACATAGATTGGTAAACCATACAATCTGAAAATCCAACCAATAATATACATCTGTACAAGTTCACCCATCTTATAACCACATCAACTAGAATAACATCCTCTCCAAATAAACTATCATCCCATGGACCTCTGTCAAATTGCCTAAGATATTTACCAGTCTACACTATAAGGTACCAAAGTAACAACCACAAAACACAACATTACGGCCTGGTAAGAAAATGTACTACTTTTCACGAATACACTTTTGTTGATACACTAGATCTCCTTAACTGTGAGTCAGTAAAGGCTTTTCCCCATAGCTGACACTGGCTTTGTGTTCAACAAAATCTTCCTGGGTGTTCTAACCACACTAGCCCCCATCTGTTTTTAAAATAGTCAGCACCAACCCTGCCCTATGGCTATCCTCAGCAACCAAACAAATTATGAAGCAAAGACACAAAGCTTGGAAGTCTGGACAAAAAATAAAACTGCTCCTACTCTGCTAGCATGTAGGATAACAATTATCAACAAAGATAAGAAAACATATTATTCAGTCATTCAAAACATGCACACCAATAATCCAAAACTGTCCTGGGCCTCAATCAATAAACTTGTAAATACAAGACAAGCTCCACAGCCAACACCAAGACACAGAAACAAAATGATACCATAGCCAACCGATTCAATACCCACAGTATACAGACAGCACAGTCTTTAACCAACCAGGTGACTAATCAAGCTCTTGAGGTCCCTAATTAATCAAATAAAATGTTTCAACATTTTCCTTCCAACCAGTTCATGTGGATACCATCAAAAATACTTTCAGATATTAAAGCATACTATAACCACCCCTGACAATTTACCTGACAAATATCTTAAAATAGCAGCTGAGACTATTACATATCCATTTGCAATTCAGATAAATTGATCCATAGCTGAAAACAAAGTCCCCTCACTATTAAAAAGTCATTCATTATTCTCCTGCACAAGGGTGGAATTAAAACAGATCTTTTGAACTACAGGCCAATTTTAAAAATATTATCTTTGCTATCAAAAATATTAGAAATATGTATTAATAAGCAGCTTATCAACTATTTAATAGAAAACCAGTTTCTGTCTTCAATTGAGCATGGCTTCCATCCTCATCACAGCACATCTACTGCTTTGTTGAATTTTAATACTGTCACACATAGAAATGCTGAAAGCTTAGTTGCCACCATTTTCTTAGACTTATCAAATGCTTTTGATACTGTTTCCCACCAGAAACCCTTATATAAACTCTCATCCTTGGGGCTCACCAAATCTTGACCCCATTGGTTCGATAGCTACCTCTCAACAGAGCACAAGCAGTGAAATGGAAAAATGATTTCTTCATATTCTCACCAGTAACTATTTGTGTCCCATAATGATCTATACTAGGCTCCATACTTTTCAACATAGTCATCAATGACTTATGCTCGGCCACAATAATGCTTCCCTAATTAAATATGCTGATGACTCCAAAACTAGGTGTATTATATAGAGTAAAACCTATCTCACTGACATAGCCAGGAGATGTATAGCCTTTACTTTCTTACTGCCATTTCTCCTCCATGCTTCCCTAATCTTTGCTAAACTTCAAGTCTCACAACTATCCACTCTTGAACAATGTTATAATAAAATAGCCAAGTTTGTTGTAAACTATAACAAAAGAACACACCACTGCCTAGCCCTCAGAGAATTAAACTGGTTATAACTATCACATCTCCTAGCTTTCTCTCAGCTAACTACAATGCACCGACTTCTCTATAAACCAGAATATTACTTATCCCTTAACAACTTAATGCATTACTCCCCCAATAGAATTTTATGCTCTAGAGGAAAAATCACTAAAAACTATAACTAACTCATCTATCTAATACTACTGCACATGACTTTCTTTATTCAACTAGTATAGTTAAACTATGGAACTACATGCCACTACCACTGAAATCCATTTAGAATGGAAAATCATTTAAAACTCAACTAAAACTTCACCTATCTAATCAATGGCTCTGTGCCTGGATAATGACACTGTTATCTACAGCTTGTCATATTGTCAAACTATTTCTCTTTCTTTACTTTTAATAGCATCTCCCAGCTATATTCATTATTCCATGACAGTGCTCTCATTCTCACCTTTATACTTCTAGTATAAACCTTATTATAGTCATATATAATTGTTTCTGAACCTGCTTTATACCCCACCTCTGAACTGCAAATAATATCAACATTTTCTGCTCGGTTCTTTCCCTCAGCTCAATTTCTTTGAATTTCTAAGCACTAATCATATGATCTATTATGTATCTGACAAATACAGTATTACACTTCTTGAAATGCTCAGTGTTCAACATCTAAGCATAAGTATTGTTTATACTGTAATAGCAGCCTCTCCTTTCATATGATGTAAACATATGTGTAATTGTTAATGTGTATTATTTATTGTCTGTTCATGTATATTACTTAATGTATGTTTAAAAATGTTTTTAATATGGGGTCTATATTATCTAATTGAAAAGTCAGTTACATCGAAAATGTTGTTCATTGAATTCACTCTTGGGGGCTGTGCCCCCCTGATAATTATATATACATCAACTCTGAGAACCCACTACAGTGAGGAAAGGGAAAACTTTCTATTATACTTTATTTTTTGCTTTGTGCCATATCGCGGTCTCAAAAGGCGGCGAGAGCTTCACACCTTCGTGCCCTGCCCGCAGCTCTGATGTACTGCGCCTGCGAACATAACAGGCATTATACTATGCCATTATTTAAAAAAAGTAACAGTTTCTTTTATAATAATAATGTCGTAATATAGTAAGCAATAACTGGGTTGGGTTGTGCTAAATTTTATACCCACGGTTGTGTTTTTGGTTCCCGCTTACCCAGGGGACCCACCACCGTTGCCGGAGTGATACCCATTAACCCACACCCACCATGCTAATCTTCACTGTACTTTGATCTCACTATGAGCAGTTTGCTGAATAGCATTTTTGATGTAAGTGCCGTTCGCTGAACTGACTTTTCGATTATATAATATAGACCCTTTAATATGTTGCAGGTTTTCTCCTTGGGCCTCCAATGAAAAGGGATTTTTGATTAAACCAAGTCAAACAAGCCCAGTAAACAAAAACAAATAAAATAAAGAATCATCAGTTATTTATCAGAAAAAGTTAATAGAGCAGGTATTGCATCAACATGCATTTTCTGAACAAGAAGGGACATGAAATGCTGATGTCTGGCATTATTGATTGTAATCACACTCAATTTACCAGAAAAAATTTAAAAAAATCATGGGAACAGTGCAAAAAATATGAAACAACATAAGGGGCTTTGCAAAATTAGACACAATTGAGAGATATCAGGGACCATTGGTAGATTGTCCTACCAGTCCTACAAAAATGTGTCCAGCAATGGATATATCTGGTTGTCTGCAATGATTAACAAAAAAAAAGGAAAACACACACATGCACACACACACACACACATATATATATATATATATATATATATATATATATATATATATATATATATATCATGCTCTTCTGGCTGCTGGTACTGTGATCCACTGAGACTACTCAGTTCTCTTCTCCACCAAATGTTCAAGGGATTTTTACTCCTTTCCAACATAGCATAAAGCAAAAAGCTTCATGAAGTGATTGGCCAGGTGCTGTGTGTGCCTCATGAATTGATTGGCCAGGTGTTGTGTGCACCTATCCAACCAAATTGTGGAACTTTCTACTTATTACCATCACAATGCAAGGGGTAGAAAGTCAACACCTCCCTATAGGATGCCATTCAGCTTAAGGCACATTTCAGCCATTTATTTGTTTATATGTTTGTTTTTAAGTAAAGTAACCAAGTGTGTTTCTGTCCTAAGAAAGAAATAAATAAGGGCAGAAAGGCACCCCTAGGTGGCTGCCTAGTTTATATTTGAATAAGGCCATCTATGACTGGCATAGACATTTGTAAAAATCAACTCAATTTGCATTTGAAATTGATAGGCCATTCTAAGATTGGATTTCTTCAATGAAGTCAGTTCTCCTTTACAAAATCTGATTCACTTTTTCTGAAACCTTTCAACAGTATACACTGTTCTGCATATGCACAGACTACAATGAGTAGAATTCATAAAGATGTGTTGAGCGGTTGTTTATCACAATCACAGGTGAACTCCACTGCACAAAAGAAATACTAATTATATAATTATATATAAAATAATATAATTATGTATATAGATGGGCAATGCTACCAAGCAAGCATCCCTGTTTAGCTCAAATCTATTGAGCAGTGCCATAATGGAGTAAATGCACCAAAAATTTGCAGTTTTTATGCTAATCACTAGAGCAGAGTAGTGTGGTCATCGGCATTACATGTATTTTTGATAGCATGCCCAGTAAAGGAGAGCATACATTAGTAGTACGATATGATACAAAACAATTAGCTGCAAGGATGAAATTAAATAACACAATATTAGACTCATATCAGCAATGCAATTCAGCCTTAGGAATGTACATACTCTTTGAATGAAAGACTACAAAACTCTGTGGACTAGAATATTTCAGTGGGTAATCACTGTGTATGGCTGACATTGCACCCATAACCATCAGGGGAAAATGGGGTAAAATTGAAGTGTATAGGATTGTAGGTAAAGGGATGACAGCAAGTAGATGAAAACACATGGAGAATAAATAGAAGATGGAGAATAAATAGAAGAGTGCAAAGGGGAAGGTGGAATAGAATATTTTAGGGATATAGCCTCCTTTTTCAATATGAGCAGAGCTGGAATGAAGGGAACATATCCACAGGGAAAGAAGGGTATGTAAAGAGTGTGTTAGTAAGTTTCTATTGATAAATTAACAAACATGAAACAGTACTGAAAAAGAAGGGTGGCTGTGTATGCAGGAGAGAGGGGTGACAGGGGATATGCATAAAAATATAGACAGCAGACAGAAGACAAACAGTTATAGGGTGTGTTGGACCATACACAAGGTTTGTGGAATGCTTCACTAGGAAGGGAGTGGGGTCAAACTAGTTGGGGGATAGGGTGGGATTATAGCTGCAAGTGGCTGCCAAGATGAGCAAAAGAGCAACATATGGAGAAGCATTACCAGACAATTTTTCTAAGTAGCTATTAGCAGGGGCATGTCAACACCCTAGTGGCCCAATGGTCAGGGTCTGCCACTCCTGTTAATCTGCAGTCTGCTACAGGAGTGACCCAACACACCCAAGTCCTGAACCTGATGCTATACCTCAGCCTCAGCCAGTGCTCCACCTACTGCTTGGCTACATGTCTGTAGGCTGGGCTGCCTACTGGAGAGGAGCCTTCTGACCTTTACTCCTTCCTGGCAAGGCAGCCACAGCCATAGCAGTGGACCAAATGCATGCCATATTAGTGGGACGATGTAGTGAATGACCCAGGGGTTCCTCCTCTGTCTCATCAGGTAGACCTATGTGATAGAAACGCAATGGGGAAGTTGCCATAAATGTAGTGACTGATTGCAGAACAGCCACATTTTTTATCAGATGGCAGTCCTATTGCCATGCTGGCAGTCTTTCCAACTTCCTGTGACAGCCCACCACATTAAGGCATCTGTCTTTCTGAGCTGAAAGATAAAGATGCACGCGGTGCAAGTACCACCCTGACAATAACCACTTTCCATACAGTTGCTTGCTACTCAGTTGAACACATTCCCATGTGTACATCAAATGCACTGGTGTTAACATATATAGTTCCTATGAACAGATTGCATACTAAGACTGTGTTGCAGAAAAATGAAATTAGGGAAGACAGAGACATTAATGTCACAAACCCTTGTGTGATTAGATGCTACACAAAAGGATATACAACTGTGGAGTTTGGAATGTTGCTATTATTTTGTTAGCCATAGACTTACAAAATACACATTAGGAAGTGCAAACTTTTGGAATATATTTTAATCACCAGACTAGCAGAGATGCAGCTGTTCTTGTTGTCTCTTGGAGGAGGAGATATACCACACTTTATCTTTGTGGAAGATAGACAAATTTAGAATTACCTAGCAGATGTTTACATATATTTTTGATGCTAAACTGAGGTCCCATCTGCTTGAGTTGGTGGTAGCTCAGGTGGATGTAAAAGATACCACAGCACCTATTGAAAAGAGTAGGGGTCTTTTATTTATATACAAAAAGAACTTATTTTTACAGCATTTGCAGATATTTACAAATGTACAAATAGTTATACAAATATATTTACACATATTCATAATTTCCCTTACAATCATACTACATTTTCATCTCTATTAGACCCCCCACTCCTTTTTCCAAAACCACCATCTGATTTTACTTAATATTGTTGCTGAACTCCATTTACCATTAAACATAATTTCCTTTATTCTTTTATTCCATATGACTCAAATGCCATAAAATAACATGATATCTGTTTTTTTAACATTACTTCTGTTCTTATAATATCCATATTTAATCACAGTCATGTTTATTTTATCCACTTATTTTATATATTCCAAAAATTCTCCTTTACATAGTTCTCCCCATAACTTTTTTACACTTTTACATTTCAAAAATGCATGTTTGGTTATTTCTTCTTCTTGAAAATGTAACACATTCTATCACTTTTGTTTTTATATGGCATTTTTCCTTTTACTGGCAATTTATCTATTACCAGTCTCCAGAAAAATCTTGACATTCTATTTTCTGATTACATCATTTGCTTCTTATTTTTATAGCTTTAGTTTTTCATCAGCTACAATTTCCCATGGTTTTACATAATAATGTTTTATCTTTCTTATACCATGCTTTTCTTTCTTTTTCTATATCATCAATTTTTATTTTCCACAAAAAATGTTTTTCTTGGTAACATTCTGCTTCTTCAGTTATACACTTTTTTATATTTGACTCTTTTTTACCATGCCCAATAGTTATCATGCATATATTTACACAATTTTACTACTAATCTCTTATCTTTTTCATTATCCACTTTAACAATTTGTACAATTTTAATGAAGCAGTATATACAACTGGGTTAATTAACTATAAACCGCCTTCATCTTTATTTACATACAAAACTCCTCTTTTTACTGGGTTTGATCTAGAACCCCATATAAATTAATTTTTTCTGCAATAATTTATTTTCAAATATTATTAGAAACATAAATACACTTGGTAAGTATGCTATCTTTCCCATCAATACTGAATTTAGCAAATAAGGCTTTTTCTGAATGGTAACTTATGTTTTCTCCAGAAAATTCAGGTTTGATTAATTTCTTCTATTGTTTTTTTTTCAGTTGAATCCTACTTACATCTTTACTCCCATATTTTACCCCTAACACAGAAATTTCATTCATTGTAAAATATATCCCCCCTCTCTTTACTATATCACCTAAACCTTTATTTTCTCTTTAATTATATCCATCCTTATCACCTCTAGACATTCATTTGTGCAAATTATTACTTATTTTATCCAAATTGTGTTTTTGCAATTATTATAATGTCATCTGAATATGATAACAAACTGGAATTCTTAACCCTCCAGGCATTATATACCCCCTCCTTCATTTTGTAATTTATTTCACATACTATCACATTCATAACTAATCCAAAGAGTGTACAACTCCTTGGGCATCCCTGCTTTACTCCATTTTTCATATGCACCACTTGGCATAACCAGCCATTTACAAGTATTTTTTTTATTACTACTATATGCTGACATACATAATTTCCTGTCTTTCTCACTTATATTATATTCTTTTATTATTCCCCATACAATTTCATGTCCAATTATATCAAATGCCTTATTGAGGTCTCCTATCATGATTTTTGCTTTTTCTTTTCTATTCATAATATCATCCACACTTTCTCTATCATTAATAATTCCTGACAACCCTTCCCCTTTATACTATATATATCATCTTCCATACTGTTTTTCCTTTTATCTTCAAATCTTTCATTGTATTACTATTAAAGATCTTATAATCATTATTATTCAGCAGTATTAATCTCCAGTTTTTTAATTGTCTTACCGTCCTTCTTCAATATGAATGTAACTATTCCACTGCATAATTCTTTATACATAAAACCTTAATTTAACCATTCATTCAACATCTTTAAAAAATTATATATATATATATATATATATATATATATATATATATATATATATATTTTTTTTTTTGTTTTTTATCAGTCCGTTAAATTTTTATATATTTCATACCCTATTCCATCTGGTCCTGCAGTTGAATCTATATTTACTTCTCCTAATACTTTATCTAGCTCCTTTAAAGAAATATCCTTTTCCAACTCCTTATTTCTTTTTCTGCTAATTTTTTTTAATTTCTGTGTTTTCATTATCTTTTTTTTCTTTAAGCATTTCTTGTATACTCATACACTATTCGTCATCTTTTCTTGAGTTCTTTCTATTTCTCCTTTTACATTTTTATTTGTCTCATTACACTACCTTCTTCCTTTACTAATCTGTTAGGTAACTCAATACTTCTATTTTTCCCTGTAAAAATATATATTTGACTATATAACAATTCTTGTATTTTTTCTTTATTTATTTCATATAATGCCTTTTCTTTGCCAAAGTACTTTTTGTCATTATGTCCTAAACCCTCCAATGCATCATATTGCTACTAAAAAAAAAACATTTTTTATATTTTCCTAAATATCATCCACCATTCAGACCAAGTTTTATAAACTGTTCTCATGGTTATATGATCTTTCCATAACTGTATTACTTATCTATTTCTTACTTCATTCCATGCTTTCTCATTTATCCTTTTTATTCCTTTGCCTAGTTTTTATATATTGTTTCCTTCATCTCTAGCCATATTGCAAGATGATCAAAAAATACTGTTTCAACTGCCTTCCCTTCTCCTATAACTAAATCTTCTGATACTATAAAATAATCTATTTCAGTTCTATACATACTCATTTTGTAAGTCCATTAATTTTTCCCCAAAGTTTTAAATTACATCTTATAATTTCTAGCATTTTTCTTATATCATTTCATTTTTTATGCTTGCTTCCTAAATCACAATTAAAGTCTCCTGTTAGTATAATATTGATATTTATCACTACATAGTCTAAAATCTGATTTAATAAGTTGTCCCTTTCTTTGCAATTTGTATAAGTATATAATGTTATATTTCTATATGCTTGTTCTTTCCATTTTAAATCTACAATAGTTACTCTTCCCATTTTGCTAAAGTTACATCAAATATCTTTATTGTATTTCTGCAGAATATAGCTATTCCAGAACATCTCTCATTTCTCAAATTCCTGATTATCTTTCCTCCCCATATTTCTCTGTTTGTAATTTTTCTTCATTTGTTAAAAATCCTCCGTCTTCTAATATAATTACATCTGCATCACATGTATTTCACTACTCCAAAATTCCTACTCTTCTTACAATATTCTTTAAACTATTCACATTTACAGAAAGCATTTGAAAATTTTCATTTTCCTTGGATTCATGGTTTCATAAGTTCATAACTAATTACTAGGCTAGCTGCCTTAACTGGACAGTCTAAGCCTACCCAATTTGCCTCCCAAGGGGGAGAATCAAACACTGTATCTTTTGTATGTGAACCAAACACCTTAACCATTATACCACCCCCCCCACCATTAACTGTATATATTCTTTTTCATCCATTTCCCTTTTTCTTTTTTCTTTTGTACTTGTTGCTTTAAATGTTCTTTTCTGTCTTTTACCCTTTTACCAATAGACTTTTTTTCTTTTAGTATCGCTCGATTTATGCCTTCTTCATCACTTATTTCAGATCCTTTTTCTATGTCCTCTTTATTATTTTTTCTCATCTAATTTTTCTTCTGTTTCTACTACTTCTAAAATCCCTCCTCTTTGTTTATTTTCTTCTCTTTCTTTTTCTTTTTCCTTACTCTTATTTTCATTTTTACAGTCCATATATACATGTCCAATTTTGTTACATTTATGTCCCATTTCCCCACAAATATAGCATTTTCTTTTATCACAGTTACTTATCAAATGTCCTTCTTTTCTTCTTTTCTACAAAAAAAAAAACATGTTTTGGGTTGTCCCCAGTATTTTACGGCATCCCTATTCCCCTCCACATTTATCATGCTTGGTATATTTACACTTTTTCTCTTTCTATTTTAACCCACCAGTCCATAAACCCCTTTTATCATAAACTTTTGTAACGTCCAGTATTTTTACATAAAACTTTTAAATGTTGTTTCAAAGTCTGTCTTTCCACCCCTGTTTGAAATTTTACATACATTTTCTTTGTTGGTTACATATTAAATGTTTTATCATATAAAGAATCCATAGGTTACATTCTTCTTTTTTCATATTCTCCAAGAAAATTTTCCATTGAAAAAATAGTCTCATAGGTTCATAGGTTCATAGGTGTGTACTAGGCTAATGGCCCTAGAGCCTTTACAAGCCTAGCCCATATAAATGCCCTGGCATCATGCCACCCAGCATTAGTTCCCAGTGCCTCTATCAACTAGAGCCACTGGACTGATCCAGGGGTGAACTTTCTATTATAGGTGCCTCAAATATAATGTCACAAAATGTCTGTTTGTTAATAAGAATAAATGCTCTTACCTCATGTGCCTTTACACCCAAAGGAGGTATTAAATTGTCCCACACTTCATACCTGTCCATTTCTTTGTCTTCTTTACTTTGAATCCTTACCACACACTTCTGTTTTTCATTTTATATTGCCTTTTTCTTTTTCTGCTACTCCTTTTGCCTTCTTTTACTTTCTCTGCATATGGTTTCTTTTCCATCTCACCATATTCTTCAGGGTTGTCTCTGCATCCTCTTTGTATTTTCTCCATAACGTCCTGCCAGGAAATGCCTCCTTCATTTTCTGTCTCTCTTGGCATAACCATTTCCTTAAGTAAATCATCCCATAACCCTCCCATCTGAAGGGATGCAATTATACATCCATTTGCTGACTCGTCTCCATCAAATAGATTATTTTGAAACATCTCCTCAGAATCCTGCATGCATTCTCTGGTATTGATATTGGCTTTCTCCTCCATTTCTCTCACTACTCTATTTTTTCCTTCTCTCTCCATCTACCTCCCCATTTCTCCAGACCACCGCTGCACCTGGAATGGAAATAGGAAGTTCTCATGCAAAACAGGTCCCACTTGCAGAAATGATGAGTAGGGTTTTTAACACAAATATACATTATATATTATTTATATATTTGCATATTTACATTATATACAACTATTTACATATTTCATACATTTACTCCATTTTTCAATTATTCCCCTACTCTTTTACCAATAAAGAAAACATATTTTCCAATATCTTTGCCAAAGTTCATTTTCCACTGTATTTAATCTCATTAAATCTCTCATTCCAGATTGTCCATGCTACATGAAAAAAAATCTATTTTCTTTACTTCTTCTTGTCTTTGCATTGCATAGTACCCATATTCTATCATGTCCATGTTTAACTGTTTGAATTTTAAATACTTTTTAACCTTATCATGTTTAAATATTTCTTTCCATAAATTCCTAATTCTATCACATTTCATGTTCTGCAGTTTATAATTCACCACATGTATTACAATTTCTATCTTGTTTTCTCTTATACTGCATATTCACTTTTACAGGCAGTTTACCTATGGATAATCTCCATAAAAAATCATTACATTCTTTTATTTTTCTTTCACTTTCATATCTCCTTAATACAGCTTTTTTTCTTATTCATTTCCAAATCTTTCCATGGATCTACAAAATAAAGTTTTCCATTATATTCATCTACTGTTCTTTTCTGATTTTTTTCCTACAACATTCTTTTTTTCCATAACAAAATTTTATTCTGATATGCTTTTATTTTTTCATTGCTAATACTTTTACCTCTCTTCCTAACTTCCATTCCTTCCCACAAATATTTATATTTGTAGTACATTAACATTTCTATTAATTTTTTCTTTCATATTACTTCTTAATACTTTGTATAAACTTAAAGATGCTGCAGGTACAATAGGATTAACTAGCCCTAAACCTCCTTGTTCTTCTTTCATATACAGCATTCCTCTTTTAAATGGGTTCAACCTAGAACTCCAGATGAATGAAAATGTTAACATCACTAATTCTTTTTCATATTTTACCAGTATCATATATACATTTGCTACATATGCAATTTTTCCTAATACCATACTATTTATTAAGTATACTTTCTTTTTATGTGAAAATCTATATGTTTTTCCAAAATGTAAATGTCTTTTATTTCTTTCATCACTGTGTCCCATTGTTCCTGTATATATTCATTTTTCCCAAATCTTATTCCTAACACACCCATATATCCATCATTAAATTCAACACCTCCTATTTCACCTTTAAAACCAAATCCTTTACTTTTTTCTTTATTTATTTCTAATCCAGTGCTTCCTAACATCACATATAATAGAACATGTATTATTTCCATTCAAAGTGTATTCTTTGTAATTATTACTGTATCATCTGTATAAGTATACATTATTGGCAATTTCACTTCTTTAATCATTCTATACCCTCCATCTCTTGACATTTTATTAATTTCAATCACTATTATATTCATAACCACTGAAAAAATTATACTACTAGCTGGACACCCTTGTCTTATTCCACATTCTATTTTTATTTCTTCTTCTAACCATCCATTCACATTAAGTTTTACATAATTGTTTTCATACACAGCTTTAATTACACTTACAGGTTTCTCACTTATATTGTATACTTTCAAAATCCTCATACTAAATCATGCTGCCTGTTATCATAAGCTTTTTATATCACCTATCATTACTTTTGTCTCCACTTTTTTATTGATGATGTCATCAATTACCTCTCTTATTAGCTATAATAGTTCCTCACTACCATTTCCTTTTTTTCCCAAACATACTTTCTCTATCTTACACTGTAATCTTTTAACAATTATTCTCATAAATATATTATAGTCTGTGTTATTTAATGTTATTGGTCTCCAATATTTTATATTTTCTCTGTTTCCTTTTTTAAATATTAATTTTATTACTCCGGTACTTATTTCCTTATATTTAATCCCAGTTTCTAACCATTCATTCACCATTTTAATAAACATCTATTTTTGCCAAACTTCTATTTCTTTATATGTGTTATATTCAATTCCATCTATTCCTGTTGCAGAATTAGTATTAATATATTTCAGGATGTTATTTAATTCATTTATATCTATTCTTTTTTCTAGATATTCCTTGTCTTCTTTGTTTAATTTCTTCCCATCATATCTTTTATCTATCTTCACCTCTTTCTTAACAAATACATTTAATACATGCTCTTTAATTATTTCATATATGCCTTTTTGGTCTTTAATTGATTTACCTTCCTTGTCCTTTAATTCTCTTATTATCTTTTTGTCTTTCATTATTTTATACAAATAAGGTGCTACCTCTTCTTTTTTCCTTATAATACATTACCACATTTCTTACATTTTCAATCACTTTTTTTTGCATTATGTCCCATATTACCACAAAAATAACATTTTTTATTATCACATTCATTAATTAAGTTGTCGTCTTTACCACAAAAATAACAAGTCTTTGGTCTGTATCTCACAAAACCCCTATTACTATGAACATTAATAATACTTGGTATATGCAACACATTATCATTTTCCATTTTCAATATAACTCCACATTCCCATCCCCTAGTCCAAAGTCCTCTTTCATCATAAACTTTTTTAGTGTCCAATACTTCCTTACAAATCGTTAATAAAGACATCTTTAAATCTGCAGGTTCCACTTCAGTTTTAAATTGCACTATTATTCTTCTTTTTGTTGGCCTAAGAAAAGGTTGCATAACATATTCTGTCCATGGATACGCATTCTTTTTCAGTTCATATTTTTCTATAATGTTTTCCATATATTGTCCATTTTCAAAAATTAAAACACAAAAAGTCTCATTATTAATTAAAATAAATGCTTCTACCTCCTTTGGTGTTATACTTAATGGTGCAATTAAAGTGCCCCAAACTTCATACCTTTCTAGCCCTTTGTACTTTTTACCGCTTATTCTGGCCATGTATCTTCTCCTCATTTCTTTTTCTTCTGTTCTTCCTTCACCTTCTTTAACTGTTCCAGCATATGTTTTCTCACTGGATTCCTTTCTTTTCCCTTCTTCTTCTATTCTTTCCATTATATCACTCCTTGAAGCTGCTGTACTGTTCTCCGGTTCAATTTGGTTCACCAACTGTTCTAAATAATCATCCTGCAACTCTCTGGATTGAAGGGTTGTAATAATACAATGATCCTGCTGCTCCATCTCACCCTTGAACAACCATTGATGAAAAATTTCCTCCAAGTCAGGCCCCATCTCCTCCTACACATCGAACTGCTCCTTTCTTATTTTCTCCCCGATAGGGACTCACTCTCTGCTAACACCTTTTTGGTTTCTCCATTTGGCAGTGATTCTGCCAACTCCATAACTTTTTCCATCTCTCCATCAACATTTACACTATTGTCGCACAGAACAACATTTTCCATGGCAGTACTGTTTCTCTGGGCTGCCTTCATGCCTGGAACAGACAGAAATAGGAAGCGCCACCTTCAATTCTGCCCCCCTATGCTGAAGAGTAGGGGAAGTTCTCTGATGCCTTAGCCAAAATTTCTCTCTAGAAGCATAAATACCACTTTGGGTCTCCCATGAAAAGAAGCCAATAGCCTAGGGGGACTAATTTGGTCAACAAAGGAAAAATCAATAAAATAAATGAGATGAAACCTAAGAGTGTGTCACCTAGCAAAAGTAATGCCATGCAAGCCTTTTCACATGTGCATCAGAGCTACAAAACAAACAAACTGCACTGAAAGTAGGTTTACAAGCATGAAATTGATGCTGTAACACTCTTGTTTTCTCTGGCTAGGGCAGGTAAAATACATGCTGAAAGATGTGTACATGGGCCTTTGCAGGGCACATGTTCAGCAGCTGTGTCTGGAACTGTCAAAAGGCTTGCAATTACTCATGGTGGACAGCAATGAGTACCTACCTGAAGAACTGGAGCACCTCACCCCCAAGCTCCATCTAGGTCCAGATCAATAAGTGCACCATCCCTGACACAGGACTTGAGGCACACCACCTCTCACTAGCAAAGTGACAACTGACTCAGGTCACAAAGTGTCATTCCCTCCCAGTCACAGGATGAAATATTCCTGAAGTTCAAATCATAAAATCAAAAATAAGACAAACTGGTAAACAATTTTAGAACAGTATTATGAGCTATGTAACAGTTCAGCTTGTACAGATAATGTGAGAATGCAGTTGCCTTTGTGAGCATGGTGTTGGCATCATATAGGGTCTCTGAAGTGTTGGAATTCATAAATGAGCTTAAGGTGTTCTTTTAGTGTTGCTTGAAAATATTCAAGAGTTTGCTGATTATGAATTTTCCATTCGTAGTTGATTCCAGCAGGAAAGACTTTATTTAGAAAAAGCCTTTTCACCGAGGACTAGTACAAAAGGGAGTCCTCAGGGTATTTTCCCTAAGAGAATATCAGAATGGTTTAATTCATGGCACTCTTGGTAGAAGGTGGCAGTGCTCCAAGCGTATCAGAATGTTTTAATTCATGGCACTCTTGGTAGAAGGTGGCAGTGCTCCAAGCGTATCAGAATGCTTTAATTCATGGCACTCTTGGTAGAAGGTGGCAGTGCTCCAAGCGTATCAGAATGCTTTAATTCATGGCACTCTTGGTAGAAGGTGGCAGTGCTCCAAGCGTATCAGAATGCTTTAATTCATGGCACTCTTGGTAGAAGGTGGCAGTGCTCCAAGCGTATCAGAATGCTTTAATTCATGGCACTCTTGGTAGAAGGTGGCAGTGCTCCAAGCGTATCAGAATGCTTTAATTCATGGCACTCTTGGTAGAAGGTGGCAGTGCTCCAAGCGTATCAGAATGGTTTAATTCATGGCACTCTTGGTAGAAGGTGGCAGTGCTCCAAGCGTATCAGAATGTTTTAATTCATGGCACTCTTGGTAGAAGGTGGCAGTGCTCCAAGCGTATCAGAATGCTTTAATTCATGGCACTCTTGGTAGAAGGTGGCAGTGCTCCAAGCGTATCAGAATGCTTTAATTCATGGCACTCTTGGTAGAAGGTGGCAGTGCTCCAAGCGTATCAGAATGCTTTAATTCATGGCACTCTTGGTAGAAGGTGGCAGTGCTCCAAGCGTATCAGAATGCTTTAATTCATGGCACTCTTGGTAGAAGGTGGCAGTGCTCCAAGCGTATCAGAATGCTTTAATTCATGGCACTCTTGGTAGAAGGTGGCAGTGCTCCAAGCGTATCAGAATGCTTTAATTCATGGCACTCTTGGTAGAAGGTGGCAGTGCTCCAAGCGTATCAGAATGCTTTAATTCATGGCACTCTTGGTAGAAGGTGGCAGTGCTCCAAGCGTATCAGAATGCTTTAATTCATGGCACTCTTGGTAGAAGGTGGCAGTGCTCCAAGCGTATCAGAATGCTTTAATTCATGGCACTCTTGGTAGAAGGTGGCAGTGCTCCAAGCGTATCAGAATGCTTTAATTCATGGCACTCTTGGTAGAAGGTGGCAGTGCTCCAAGCGTATCAGAATGCTTTAATTCATGGCACTCTTGGTAGAAGGTGGCAGTGCTCCAAGCGTATCAGAATGCTTTAATTCATGGCACTCTTGGTAGAAGGTGGCAGTGCTCCAAGCGTATCAGAATGCTTTAATTCATGGCACTCTTGGTAGAAGGTGGCAGTGCTCCAAGCGTATCAGAATGCTTTAATTCATGGCACTCTTGGTAGAAGGTGGCAGTGCTCCAAGCGTATCAGAATGCTTTAATTCATGGCACTCTTGGTAGAAGGTGGCAGTGCTCCAAGCGTATCAGAATGCTTTAATTCATGGCACTCTTGGTAGAAGGTGGCAGTGCTCCAAGCGTATCAGAATGCTTTAATTCATGGCACTCTTGGTAGAAGGTGGCAGTGCTCCAAGCGTATCAGAATGCTTTAATTCATGGCACTCTTGGTAGAAGGTGGCAGTGCTCCAAGCGTATCAGAATGCTTTAATTCATGGCACTCTTGGTAGAAGGTGGCAGTGCTCCAAGCGTATCAGAATGGTTTAATTCATGGCACTCTTGGTAGAAGGTGGCAGTGCTCCAAGCGTATCAGAATGCTTTAATTCATGGCACTCTTGGTAGAAGGTGGCAGTGCTCCAAGCGTATCAGAATGGTTTAATTCATGGCACTCTTGGTAGAAGGTGGCAGTGCTCCAAGCGTATCAGAATGCTTTAATTCATGGCACTCTTGGTAGAAGGTGGCAGTGCTCCAAGCGTATCAGAATGCTTTAATTCATGGCACTCTTGGTAGAAGGTGGCAGTGCTCCAAGCGTATCAGAATGCTTTAATTCATGGCACTCTTGGTAGAAGGTGGCAGTGCTCCAAGCGTATCAGAATGCTTTAATTCATGGCACTCTTGGTAGAAGGTGGCAGTGCTCCAAGCGTATCAGAATGCTTTAATTCATGGCACTCTTGGTAGAAGGTGGCAGTGCTCCAAGCGTATCAGAATGCTTTAATTCATGGCACTCTTGGTAGAAGGTGGCAGTGCTCCAAGCGTATCAGAATGCTTTAATTCATGGCACTCTTGGTAGAAGGTGGCAGTGCTCCAAGCGTATCAGAATGCTTTAATTCATGGCACTCTTGGTAGAAGGTGGCAGTGCTCCAAGCGTATCAGAATGCTTTAATTCATGGCACTCTTGGTAGAAGGTGGCAGTGCTCCAAGCGTATCAGAATGCTTTAATTCATGGCACTCTTGGTAGAAGGTGGCAGTGCTCCAAGCGTATCAGAATGCTTTAATTCATGGCACTCTTGGTAGAAGGTGGCAGTGCTCCAAGCGTATCAGAATGCTTTAATTCATGGCACTCTTGGTAGAAGGTGGCAGTGCTCCAAGCGTATCAGAATGCTTTAATTCATGGCACTCTTGGTAGAAGGTGGCAGTGCTCCAAGCGTATCAGAATGCTTTAATTCATGGCACTCTTGGTAGAAGGTGGCAGTGCTCCAAGCGTATCAGAATGCTTTAATTCATGGCACTCTTGGTAGAAGGTGGCAGTGCTCCAAGCGTATCAGAATGCTTTAATTCATGGCACTCTTGGTAGAAGGTGGCAGTGCTCCAAGCGTATCAGAATGCTTTAATTCATGGCACTCTTGGTAGAAGGTGGCAGTGCTCCAAGCGTATCAGAATGCTTTAATTCATGGCACTCTTGGTAGAAGGTGGCAGTGCTCCAAGCGTATCAGAATGCTTTAATTCATGGCACTCTTGGTAGAAGGTGGCAGTGCTCCAAGCGTATCAGAATGCTTTAATTCATGGCACTCTTGGTAGAAGGTGGCAGTGCTCCAAGCGTATCAGAATGCTTTAATTCATGGCACTCTTGGTAGAAGGTGGCAGTGCTCCAAGCGTATCAGAATGCTTTAATTCATGGCACTCTTGGTAGAAGGTGGCAGTGCTCCAAGCGTATCAGAATGCTTTAATTCATGGCACTCTTGGTAGAAGGTGGCAGTGCTCCAAGCGTATCAGAATGCTTTAATTCATGGCACTCTTGGTAGAAGGTGGCAGTGCTCCAAGCGTATCAGAATGCTTTAATTCATGGCACTCTTGGTAGAAGGTGGCAGTGCTCCAAGCGTATCAGAATGCTTTAATTCATGGCACTCTTGGTAGAAGGTGGCAGTGCTCCAAGCGTATCAGAATGCTTTAATTCATGGCACTCTTGGTAGAAGGTGGCAGTGCTCCAAGCGTATCAGAATGCTTTAATTCATGGCACTCTTGGTAGAAGGTGGCAGTGCTCCAAGCGTATCAGAATGCTTTAATTCATGGCACTCTTGGTAGAAGGTGGCAGTGCTCCAAGCGTATCAGAATGCTTTAATTCATGGCACTCTTGGTAGAAGGTGGCAGTGCTCCAAGCGTATCAGAATGCTTTAATTCATGGCACTCTTGGTAGAAGGTGGCAGTGCTCCAAGCGTATCAGAATGCTTTAATTCATGGCACTCTTGGTAGAAGGTGGCAGTGCTCCAAGCGTATCAGAATGCTTTAATTCATGGCACTCTTGGTAGAAGGTGGCAGTGCTCCAAGCGTATCAGAATGCTTTAATTCATGGCACTCTTGGTAGAAGGTGGCAGTGCTCCAAGCGTATCAGAATGCTTTAATTCATGGCACTCTTGGTAGAAGGTGGCAGTGCTCCAAGCGTATCAGAATGCTTTAATTCATGGCACTCTTGGTAGAAGGTGGCAGTGCTCCAAGCGTATCAGAATGCTTTAATTCATGGCACTCTTGGTAGAAGGTGGCAGTGCTCCAAGCGTATCAGAATGCTTTAATTCATGGCACTCTTGGTAGAAGGTGGCAGTGCTCCAAGCGTATCAGAATGGTTTAATTCATGGCACTCTTGGTAGAAGGTGGCAGTGCTCCAAGCGTATCAGAATGCTTTAATTCATGGCACTCTTGGTAGAAGGTGGCAGTGCTCCAAGCGTATCAGAATGCTTTAATTCATGGCACTCTTGGTAGAAGGTGGCAGTGCTCCAAGCGTATCAGAATGCTTTAATTCATGGCACTCTTGGTAGAAGGTGGCAGTGCTCCAAGCGTATCAGAATGCTTTAATTCATGGCACTCTTGGTAGAAGGTGGCAGTGCTCCAAGCGTATCAGAATGCTTTAATTCATGGCACTCTTGGTAGAAGGTGGCAGTGCTCCAAGCGTATCAGAATGCTTTAATTCATGGCACTCTTGGTAGAAGGTGGCAGTGCTCCAAGCGTATCAGAATGCTTTAATTCATGGCACTCTTGGTAGAAGGTGGCAGTGCTCCAAGCGTATCAGAATGCTTTAATTCATGGCACTCTTGGTAGAAGGTGGCAGTGCTCCAAGCGTATCAGAATGCTTTAATTCATGGCACTCTTGGTAGAAGGTGGCAGTGCTCCAAGCGTATCAGAATGCTTTAATTCATGGCACTCTTGGTAGAAGGTGGCAGTGCTCCAAGCGTATCAGAATGCTTTAATTCATGGCACTCTTGGTAGAAGGTGGCAGTGCTCCAAGCGTATCAGAATGCTTTAATTCATGGCACTCTTGGTAGAAGGTGGCAGTGCTCCAAGCGTATCAGAATGCTTTAATTCATGGCACTCTTGGTAGAAGGTGGCAGTGCTCCAAGCGTATCAGAATGCTTTAATTCATGGCACTCTTGGTAGAAGGTGGCAGTGCTCCAAGCGTATCAGAATGCTTTAATTCATGGCACTCTTGGTAGAAGGTGGCAGTGCTCCAAGCGTATCAGAATGCTTTAATTCATGGCACTCTTGGTAGAAGGTGGCAGTGCTCCAAGCGTATCAGAATGCTTTAATTCATGGCACTCTTGGTAGAAGGTGGCAGTGCTCCAAGCGTATCAGAATGCTTTAATTCATGGCACTCTTGGTAGAAGGTGGCAGTGCTCCAAGCGTATCAGAATGCTTTAATTCATGGCACTCTTGGTAGAAGGTGGCAGTGCTCCAAGCGTATCAGAATGCTTTAATTCATGGCACTCTTGGTAGAAGGTGGCAGTGCTCCAAGCGTATCAGAATGCTTTAATTCATGGCACTCTTGGTAGAAGGTGGCAGTGCTCCAAGCGTATCAGAATGCTTTAATTCATGGCACTCTTGGTAGAAGGTGGCAGTGCTCCAAGCGTATCAGAATGCTTTAATTCATGGCACTCTTGGTAGAAGGTGGCAGTGCTCCAAGCGTATCAGAATGCTTTAATTCATGGCACTCTTGGTAGAAGGTGGCAGTGCTCCAAGCGTATCAGAATGCTTTAATTCATGGCACTCTTGGTAGAAGGTGGCAGTGCTCCAAGCGTATCAGAATGCTTTAATTCATGGCACTCTTGGTAGAAGGTGGCAGTGCTCCAAGCGTATCAGAATGCTTTAATTCATGGCACTCTTGGTAGAAGGTGGCAGTGCTCCAAGCGTATCAGAATGCTTTAATTCATGGCACTCTTGGTAGAAGGTGGCAGTGCTCCAAGCGTATCAGAATGCTTTAATTCATGGCACTCTTGGTAGAAGGTGGCAGTGCTCCAAGCGTATCAGAATGCTTTAATTCATGGCACTCTTGGTAGAAGGTGGCAGTGCTCCAAGCGTATCAGAATGCTTTAATTCATGGCACTCTTGGTAGAAGGTGGCAGTGCTCCAAGCGTATCAGAATGCTTTAATTCATGGCACTCTTGGTAGAAGGTGGCAGTGCTCCAAGCGTATCAGAATGCTTTAATTCATGGCACTCTTGGTAGAAGGTGGCAGTGCTCCAAGCGTATCAGAATGCTTTAATTCATGGCACTCTTGGTAGAAGGTGGCAGTGCTCCAAGCGTATCAGAATGCTTTAATTCATGGCACTCTTGGTAGAAGGTGGCAGTGCTCCAAGCGTATCAGAATGCTTTAATTCATGGCACTCTTGGTAGAAGGTGGCAGTGCTCCAAGCGTATCAGAATGCTTTAATTCATGGCACTCTTGGTAGAAGGTGGCAGTGCTCCAAGCGTATCAGAATGCTTTAATTCATGGCACTCTTGGTAGAAGGTGGCAGTGCTCCAAGCGTATCAGAATGCTTTAATTCATGGCACTCTTGGTAGAAGGTGGCAGTGCTCCAAGCGTATCAGAATGCTTTAATTCATGGCACTCTTGGTAGAAGGTGGCAGTGCTCCAAGCGTATCAGAATGCTTTAATTCATGGCACTCTTGGTAGAAGGTGGCAGTGCTCCAAGCGTATCAGAATGCTTTAATTCATGGCACTCTTGGTAGAAGGTGGCAGTGCTCCAAGCGTATCAGAATGCTTTAATTCATGGCACTCTTGGTAGAAGGTGGCAGTGCTCCAAGCGTATCAGAATGCTTTAATTCATGGCACTCTTGGTAGAAGGTGGCAGTGCTCCAAGCGTATCAGAATGCTTTAATTCATGGCACTCTTGGTAGAAGGTGGCAGTGCTCCAAGCGTATCAGAATGCTTTAATTCATGGCACTCTTGGTAGAAGGTGGCAGTGCTCCAAGCGTATCAGAATGCTTTAATTCATGGCACTCTTGGTAGAAGGTGGCAGTGCTCCAAGCGTATCAGAATGCTTTAATTCATGGCACTCTTGGTAGAAGGTGGCAGTGCTCCAAGCGTATCAGAATGCTTTAATTCATGGCACTCTTGGTAGAAGGTGGCAGTGCTCCAAGCGTATCAGAATGCTTTAATTCATGGCACTCTTGGTAGAAGGTGGCAGTGCTCCAAGCGTATCAGAATGCTTTAATTCATGGCACTCTTGGTAGAAGGTGGCAGTGCTCCAAGCGTATCAGAATGCTTTAATTCATGGCACTCTTGGTAGAAGGTGGCAGTGCTCCAAGCGTATCAGAATGCTTTAATTCATGGCACTCTTGGTAGAAGGTGGCAGTGCTCCAAGCGTATCAGAATGCTTTAATTCATGGCACTCTTGGTAGAAGGTGGCAGTGCTCCAAGCGTATCAGAATGCTTTAATTCATGGCACTCTTGGTAGAAGGTGGCAGTGCTCCAAGCGTATCAGAATGCTTTAATTCATGGCACTCTTGGTAGAAGGTGGCAGTGCTCCAAGCGTATCAGAATGCTTTAATTCATGGCACTCTTGGTAGAAGGTGGCAGTGCTCCAAGCGTATCAGAATGCTTTAATTCATGGCACTCTTGGTAGAAGGTGGCAGTGCTCCAAGCGTATCAGAATGCTTTAATTCATGGCACTCTTGGTAGAAGGTGGCAGTGCTCCAAGCGTATCAGAATGGTTTAATTCATGGCACTCTTGGTAGAAGGTGGCAGTGCTCCAAGCGTATCAGAATGCTTTAATTCATGGCACTCTTGGTAGAAGGTGGCAGTGCTCCAAGCGTATCAGAATGCTTTAATTCATGGCACTCTTGGTAGAAGGTGGCAGTGCTCCAAGCGTATCAGAATGGTTTAATTCATGGCACTCTTGGTAGAAGGTGGCAGTGCTCCAAGCGTATCAGAATGCTTTAATTCATGGCACTCTTGGTAGAAGGTGGCAGTGCTCCAAGCGTATCAGAATGCTTTAATTCATGGCACTCTTGGTAGAAGGTGGCAGTGCTCCAAGCGTATCAGAATGCTTTAATTCATGGCACTCTTGGTAGAAGGTGGCAGTGCTCCAAGCGTATCAGAATGCTTTAATTCATGGCACTCTTGGTAGAAGGTGGCAGTGCTCCAAGCGTATCAGAATGCTTTAATTCATGGCACTCTTGGTAGAAGGTGGCAGTGCTCCAAGCGTATCAGAATGCTTTAATTCATGGCACTCTTGGTAGAAGGTGGCAGTGCTCCAAGCGTATCAGAATGCTTTAATTCATGGCACTCTTGGTAGAAGGTGGCAGTGCTCCAAGCGTATCAGAATGCTTTAATTCATGGCACTCTTGGTAGAAGGTGGCAGTGCTCCAAGCGTATCAGAATGCTTTAATTCATGGCACTCTTGGTAGAAGGTGGCAGTGCTCCAAGCGTATCAGAATGCTTTAATTCATGGCACTCTTGGTAGAAGGTGGCAGTGCTCCAAGCGTATCAGAATGCTTTAATTCATGGCACTCTTGGTAGAAGGTGGCAGTGCTCCAAGCGTATCAGAATGCTTTAATTCATGGCACTCTTGGTAGAAGGTGGCAGTGCTCCAAGCGTATCAGAATGCTTTAATTCATGGCACTCTTGGTAGAAGGTGGCAGTGCTCCAAGCGTATCAGAATGCTTTAATTCATGGCACTCTTGGTAGAAGGTGGCAGTGCTCCAAGCGTATCAGAATGGTTTAATTCATGGCACTCTTGGTAGAAGGTGGCAGTGCTCCAAGCGTATCAGAATGCTTTAATTCATGGCACTCTTGGTAGAAGGTGGCAGTGCTCCAAGCGTATCAGAATGCTTTAATTCATGGCACTCTTGGTAGAAGGTGGCAGTGCTCCAAGCGTATCAGAATGCTTTAATTCATGGCACTCTTGGTAGAAGGTGGCAGTGCTCCAAGCGTATCAGAATGCTTTAATTCATGGCACTCTTGGTAGAAGGTGGCAGTGCTCCAAGCGTATCAGAATGCTTTAATTCATGGCACTCTTGGTAGAAGGTGGCAGTGCTCCAAGCGTATCAGAATGCTTTAATTCATGGCACTCTTGGTAGAAGGTGGCAGTGCTCCAAGCGTATCAGAATGCTTTAATTCATGGCACTCTTGGTAGAAGGTGGCAGTGCTCCAAGCGTATCAGAATGCTTTAATTCATGGCACTCTTGGTAGAAGGTGGCAGTGCTCCAAGCGTATCAGAATGCTTTAATTCATGGCACTCTTGGTAGAAGGTGGCAGTGCTCCAAGCGTATCAGAATGCTTTAATTCATGGCACTCTTGGTAGAAGGTGGCAGTGCTCCAAGCGTATCAGAATGCTTTAATTCATGGCACTCTTGGTAGAAGGTGGCAGTGCTCCAAGCGTATCAGAATGCTTTAATTCATGGCACTCTTGGTAGAAGGTGGCAGTGCTCCAAGCGTATCAGAATGCTTTAATTCATGGCACTCTTGGTAGAAGGTGGCAGTGCTCCAAGCGTATCAGAATGCTTTAATTCATGGCACTCTTGGTAGAAGGTGGCAGTGCTCCAAGCGTATCAGAATGCTTTAATTCATGGCACTCTTGGTAGAAGGTGGCAGTGCTCCAAGCGTATCAGAATGCTTTAATTCATGGCACTCTTGGTAGAAGGTGGCAGTGCTCCAAGCGTATCAGAATGGTTTAATTCATGGCACTCTTGGTAGAAGGTGGCAGTGCTCCAAGCGTATCAGAATGCTTTAATTCATGGCACTCTTGGTAGAAGGTGGCAGTGCTCCAAGCGTATCAGAATGCTTTAATTCATGGCACTCTTGGTAGAAGGTGGCAGTGCTCCAAGCGTATCAGAATGCTTTAATTCATGGCACTCTTGGTAGAAGGTGGCAGTGCTCCAAGCGTATCAGAATGCTTTAATTCATGGCACTCTTGGTAGAAGGTGGCAGTGCTCCAAGCGTATCAGAATGCTTTAATTCATGGCACTCTTGGTAGAAGGTGGCAGTGCTCCAAGCGTATCAGAATGCTTTAATTCATGGCACTCTTGGTAGAAGGTGGCAGTGCTCAAAAGCGTATCAGAATGCTTTAATTCATGGCACTCTTGGTAGAAGGTGGCAGTGCTCCAAGCGTATCAGAATGCTTTAATTCATGGCACTCTTGGTAGAAGGTGGCAGTGCTCCAAGCGTATCAGAATGCTTTAATTCATGGCACTCTTGGTAGAAGGTGGCAGTGCTCCAAGCGTATCAGAATGCTTTAATTCATGGCACTCTTGGTAGAAGGTGGCAGTGCTCCAAGCGTATCAGAATGGTTTAATTCATGGCACTCTTGGTAGAAGGTGGCAGTGCTCCAAGCGTATCAGAATGCTTTAATTCATGGCACTCTTGGTAGAAGGTGGCAGTGCTCCAAGCGTATCAGAATGCTTTAATTCATGGCACTCTTGGTAGAAGGTGGCAGTGCTCCAAGCGTATCAGAATGCTTTAATTCATGGCACTCTTGGTAGAAGGTGGCAGTGCTCCAAGCGTATCAGAATGCTTTAATTCATGGCACTCTTGGTAGAAGGTGGCAGTGCTCCAAGCGTATCAGAATGCTTTAATTCATGGCACTCTTGGTAGAAGGTGGCAGTGCTCCAAGCGTATCAGAATGCTTTAATTCATGGCACTCTTGGTAGAAGGTGGCAGTGCTCCAAGCGTATCAGAATGCTTTAATTCATGGCACTCTTGGTAGAAGGTGGCAGTGCTCCAAGCGTATCAGAATGCTTTAATTCATGGCACTCTTGGTAGAAGGTGGCAGTGCTCCAAGCGTATCAGAATGCTTTAATTCATGGCACTCTTGGTAGAAGGTGGCAGTGCTCCAAGCGTATCAGAATGCTTTAATTCATGGCACTCTTGGTAGAAGGTGGCAGTGCTCCAAGCGTATCAGAATGCTTTAATTCATGGCACTCTTGGTAGAAGGTGGCAGTGCTCCAAGCGTATCAGAATGCTTTAATTCATGGCACTCTTGGTAGAAGGTGGCAGTGCTCCAAGCGTATCAGAATGCTTTAATTCATGGCACTCTTGGTAGAAGGTGGCAGTGCTCCAAGCGTATCAGAATGCTTTAATTCATGGCACTCTTGGTAGAAGGTGGCAGTGCTCCAAGCGTATCAGAATGCTTTAATTCATGGCACTCTTGGTAGAAGGTGGCAGTGCTCCAAGCGTATCAGAATGCTTTAATTCATGGCACTCTTGGTAGAAGGTGGCAGTGCTCCAAGCGTATCAGAATGCTTTAATTCATGGCACTCTTGGTAGAAGGTGGCAGTGCTCCAAGCGTATCAGAATGCTTTAATTCATGGCACTCTTGGTAGAAGGTGGCAGTGCTCCAAGCGTATCAGAATGCTTTAATTCATGGCACTCTTGGTAGAAGGTGGCAGTGCTCCAAGCGTATCAGAATGCTTTAATTCATGGCACTCTTGGTAGAAGGTGGCAGTGCTCCAAGCGTATCAGAATGCTTTAATTCATGGCACTCTTGGTAGAAGGTGGCAGTGCTCCAAGCGTATCAGAATGCTTTAATTCATGGCACTCTTGGTAGAAGGTGGCAGTGCTCCAAGCGTATCAGAATGCTTTAATTCATGGCACTCTTGGTAGAAGGTGGCAGTGCTCCAAGCGTATCAGAATGCTTTAATTCATGGCACTCTTGGTAGAAGGTGGCAGTGCTCCAAGCGTATCAGAATGCTTTAATTCATGGCACTCTTGGTAGAAGGTGGCAGTGCTCCAAGCGTATCAGAATGCTTTAATTCATGGCACTCTTGGTAGAAGGTGGCAGTGCTCCAAGCGTATCAGAATGCTTTAATTCATGGCACTCTTGGTAGAAGGTGGCAGTGCTCCAAGCGTATCAGAATGGTTTAATTCATGGCACTCTTGGTAGAAGGTGGCAGTGCTCCAAGCGTATCAGAATGGTTTAATTCATGGCACTCTTGGTAGAAGGTGGCAGTGCTCCAAGCGTATCAGAATGCTTTAATTCATGGCACTCTTGGTAGAAGGTGGCAGTGCTCCAAGCGTATCAGAATGCTTTAATTCATGGCACTCTTGGTAGAAGGTGGCAGTGCTCCAAGCGTATCAGAATGCTTTAATTCATGGCACTCTTGGTAGAAGGTGGCAGTGCTCCAAGCGTATCAGAATGCTTTAATTCATGGCACTCTTGGTAGAAGGTGGCAGTGCTCCAAGCGTATCAGAATGCTTTAATTCATGGCACTCTTGGTAGAAGGTGGCAGTGCTCCAAGCGTATCAGAATGCTTTAATTCATGGCACTCTTGGTAGAAGGTGGCAGTGCTCCAAGCGTATCAGAATGCTTTAATTCATGGCACTCTTGGTAGAAGGTGGCAGTGCTCCAAGCGTATCAGAATGCTTTAATTCATGGCACTCTTGGTAGAAGGTGGCAGTGCTCCAAGCGTATCAGAATGCTTTAATTCATGGCACTCTTGGTAGAAGGTGGCAGTGCTCCAAGCGTATCAGAATGCTTTAATTCATGGCACTCTTGGTAGAAGGTGGCAGTGCTCCAAGCGTATCAGAATGCTTTAATTCATGGCACTCTTGGTAGAAGGTGGCAGTGCTCCAAGCGTATCAGAATGCTTTAATTCATGGCACTCTTGGTAGAAGGTGGCAGTGCTCCAAGCGTATCAGAATGCTTTAATTCATGGCACTCTTGGTAGAAGGTGGCAGTGCTCCAAGCGTATCAGAATGCTTTAATTCATGGCACTCTTGGTAGAAGGTGGCAGTGCTCCAAGCGTATCAGAATGCTTTAATTCATGGCACTCTTGGTAGAAGGTGGCAGTGCTCCAAGCGTATCAGAATGCTTTAATTCATGGCACTCTTGGTAGAAGGTGGCAGTGCTCCAAGCGTATCAGAATGCTTTAATTCATGGCACTCTTGGTAGAAGGTGGCAGTGCTCCAAGCGTATCAGAATGCTTTAATTCATGGCACTCTTGGTAGAAGGTGGCAGTGCTCCAAGCGTATCAGAATGCTTTAATTCATGGCACTCTTGGTAGAAGGTGGCAGTGCTCCAAGCGTATCAGAATGCTTTAATTCATGGCACTCTTGGTAGAAGGTGGCAGTGCTCCAAGCGTATCAGAATGCTTTAATTCATGGCACTCTTGGTAGAAGGTGGCAGTGCTCCAAGCGTATCAGAATGCTTTAATTCATGGCACTCTTGGTAGAAGGTGGCAGTGCTCCAAGCGTATCAGAATGCTTTAATTCATGGCACTCTTGGTAGAAGGTGGCAGTGCTCCAAGCGTATCAGAATGCTTTAATTCATGGCACTCTTGGTAGAAGGTGGCAGTGCTCCAAGCGTATCAGAATGCTTTAATTCATGGCACTCTTGGTAGAAGGTGGCAGTGCTCCAAGCGTATCAGAATGCTTTAATTCATGGCACTCTTGGTAGAAGGTGGCAGTGCTCCAAGCGTATCAGAATGGTTTAATTCATGGCACTCTTGGTAGAAGGTGGCAGTGCTCCAAGCGTATCAGAATGCTTTAATTCATGGCACTCTTGGTAGAAGGTGGCAGTGCTCCAAGCGTATCAGAATGCTTTAATTCATGGCACTCTTGGTAGAAGGTGGCAGTGCTCCAAGCGTATCAGAATGGTTTAATTCATGGCACTCTTGGTAGAAGGTGGCAGTGCTCCAAGCGTATCAGAATGCTTTAATTCATGGCACTCTTGGTAGAAGGTGGCAGTGCTCCAAGCGTATCAGAATGCTTTAATTCATGGCACTCTTGGTAGAAGGTGGCAGTGCTCCAAGCGTATCAGAATGCTTTAATTCATGGCACTCTTGGTAGAAGGTGGCAGTGCTCCAAGCGTATCAGAATGGTTTAATTCATGGCACTCTTGGTAGAAGGTGGCAGTGCTCTAAGCGTATCAGAATGTTTTAATTCATGGCACTCTTGGTAGAAGGTGGCAGTGCTCCAAGCGTATCAGAATGCTTTAATTCATGGCACTCTTGGTAGAAGGTGGCAGTGCTCCAAGCGTATCAGAATGCTTTAATTCATGGCACTCTTGGTAGAAGGTGGCAGTGCTCCAAGCGTATCAGAATGGTTTAATTCATGGCACTCTTGGTAGAAGGTGGCAGTGCTCCAAGCGTATCAGAATGCTTTAATTCATGGCACTCTTGGTAGAAGGTGGCAGTGCTCCAAGCGTATCAGAATGCTTTAATTCATGGCACTCTTGGTAGAAGGTGGCAGTGCTCCAAGCGTATCAGAATGCTTTAATTCATGGCACTCTTGGTAGAAGGTGGCAGTGCTCCAAGCGTATCAGAATGCTTTAATTCATGGCACTCTTGGTAGAAGGTGGCAGTGCTCCAAGCGTATCAGAATGCTTTAATTCATGGCACTCTTGGTAGAAGGTGGCAGTGCTCCAAGCGTATCAGAATGCTTTAATTCATGGCACTCTTGGTAGAAGGTGGCAGTGCTCCAAGCGTATCAGAATGCTTTAATTCATGGCACTCTTGGTAGAAGGTGGCAGTGCTCCAAGCGTATCAGAATGCTTTAATTCATGGCACTCTTGGTAGAAGGTGGCAGTGCTCCAAGCGTATCAGAATGCTTTAATTCATGGCACTCTTGGTAGAAGGTGGCAGTGCTCCAAGCGTATCAGAATGCTTTAATTCATGGCACTCTTGGTAGAAGGTGGCAGTGCTCCAAGCGTATCAGAATGCTTTAATTCATGGCACTCTTGGTAGAAGGTGGCAGTGCTCCAAGCGTATCAGAATGCTTTAATTCATGGCACTCTTGGTAGAAGGTGGCAGTGCTCCAAGCGTATCAGAATGCTTTAATTCATGGCACTCTTGGTAGAAGGTGGCAGTGCTCCAAGCGTATCAGAATGCTTTAATTCATGGCACTCTTGGTAGAAGGTGGCAGTGCTCCAAGCGTATCAGAATGCTTTAATTCATGGCACTCTTGGTAGAAGGTGGCAGTGCTCCAAGCGTATCAGAATGCTTTAATTCATGGCACTCTTGGTAGAAGGTGGCAGTGCTCCAAGCGTATCAGAATGCTTTAATTCATGGCACTCTTGGTAGAAGGTGGCAGTGCTCCAAGCGTATCAGAATGGTTTAATTCATGGCACTCTTGGTAGAAGGTGGCAGTGCTCCAAGCGTATCAGAATGGTTTAATTCATGGCACTCTTGGTAGAAGGTGGCAGTGCTCCAAGCGTATCAGAATGGTTTAATTCATGGCACTCTTGGTAGAAGGTGGCAGTGCTCCAAGCGTATCAGAATGGTTTAATTCATGGCACTCTTGGTAGAAGGTGGCAGTGCTCCAAGCGTATCAGAATGGTTTAATTCATGGCACTCTTGGTAGAAGGTGGCAGTGCTCCAAGCGTATCAGAATGCTTTAATTCATGGCACTCTTGGTAGAAGGTGGCAGTGCTCCAAGCGTATCAGAATGGTTTAATTCATGGCACTCTTGGTAGAAGGTGGCAGTGCTCCAAGCGTATCAGAATGCTTTAATTCATGGCACTCTTGGTAGAAGGTGGCAGTGCTCCAAGCGTATCAGAATGCTTTAATTCATGGCACTCTTGGTAGAAGGTGGCAGTGCTCCAAGCGTATCAGAATGCTTTAATTCATGGCACTCTTGGTAGAAGGTGGCAGTGCTCCAAGCGTATCAGAATGCTTTAATTCATGGCACTCTTGGTAGAAGGTGGCAGTGCTCCAAGCGTATCAGAATGCTTTAATTCATGGCACTCTTGGTAGAAGGTGGCAGTGCTCCAAGCGTATCAGAATGTTTTAATTCATGGCACTCTTGGTAGAAGGTGGCAGTGCTCCAAGCGTATCAGAATGCTTTAATTCATGGCACTCTTGGTAGAAGGTGGCAGTGCTCCAAGCGTATCAGAATGGTTTAATTCATGGCACTCTTGGTAGAAGGTGGCAGTGCTCCAAGCGTATCAGAATGTTTTAATTCATGGCACTCTTGGTAGAAGGTGGCAGTGCTCCAAGCGTATCAGAATGCTTTAATTCATGGCACTCTTGGTAGAAGGTGGCAGTGCTCCAAGCGTATCAGAATGCTTTAATTCATGGCACTCTTGGTAGAAGGTGGCAGTGCTCCAAGCGTATCAGAATGCTTTAATTCATGGCACTCTTGGTAGAAGGTGGCAGTGCTCCAAGCGTATCAGAATGCTTTAATTCATGGCACTCTTGGTAGAAGGTGGCAGTCAAAAGAGTATCAGAATGCTTTAATTCATGGCACTCTTGGTAGAAGGTGGCAGTGCTCCAAGCGTATCAGAATGGTTTAATTCATGGCACTCTTGGTAGAAGGTGGCAGTGCTCCAAGCGTATCAGAATGGTTTAATTCATGGCACTCTTGGTAGAAGGTGGCAGTGCTCCAAGCGTATCAGAATGCTTTAATTCATGGCACTCTTGGTAGAAGGTGGCAGTGCTCCAAGCGTATCAGAATGGTTTAATTCATGGCACTCTTGGTAGAAGGTGGCAGTGCTCCAAGCGTATCAGAATGGTTTAATTCATGGCACTCTTGGTAGAAGGTGGCAGTGCTCCAAGCGTATCAGAATGGTTTAATTCATGGCACTCTTGGTAGAAGGTGGCAGTGCTCCAAGCGTATCAGAATGGTTTAATTCATGGCACTCTTGGTAGAAGGTGACAGTGCTCCAAGCGTATCAGAATGCTTTAATTCATGGCACTCTTGGTAGAAGGTGGCAGTGCTCCAAGCGTATCAGAATGGTTTAATTCATGGCACTCTTGGTAGAAGGTGGCAGTGCTCCAAGCGTATCAGAATGTTTTAATTCATGGCACTCTTGGTAGAAGGTGGCAGTGCTCCAAGCGTATCAGAATGCTTTAATTCATGGCACTCTTGGTAGAAGGTGGCAGTGCTCCAAGCGTATCAGAATGCTTTAATTCATGGCACTCTTGGTAGAAGGTGGCAGTGCTCCAAGCGTATCAGAATGCTTTAATTCATGGCACTCTTGGTAGAAGGTGGCAGTGCTCCAAGCGTATCAGAATGTTTTAATTCATGGCACTCTTGGTAGAAGGTGGCAGTGCTCCAAGCGTATCAGAATGTTTTAATTCATGGCACTCTTGGTAGAAGGTGGCAGTGCTCCAAGCGTATCAGAATGCTTTAATTCATGGCACTCTTGGTAGAAGGTGGCAGTGCTCCAAGCGTATCAGAATGTTTTAATTCATGGCACTCTTGGTAGAAGGTGGCAGTGCTCCAAGCGTATCAGAATGCTTTAATTCATGGCACTCTTGGTAGAAGGTGGCAGTGCTCCAAGCGTATCAGAATGGTTTAATTCATGGCACTCTTGGTAGAAGGTGGCAGTGCTCCAAGCGTATCAGAATGTTTTAATTCATGGCACTCTTGGTAGAAGGTGGCAGTGCTCCAAGCGTATCAGAATGCTTTAATTCATGGCACTCTTGGTAGAAGGTGGCAGTGCTCCAAGCGTATCAGAATGCTTTAATTCATGGCACTCTTGGTAGAAGGTGGCAGTGCTCCAAGCGTATCAGAATGCTTTAATTCATGGCACTCTTGGTAGAAGGTGGCAGTGCTCCAAGCGTATCAGAATGCTTTAATTCATGGCACTCTTGGTAGAAGGTGGCAGTGCTCCAAGCGTATCAGAATGGTTTAATTCATGGCACTCTTGGTAGAAGGTGGCAGTGCTCCAAGCGTATCAGAATGTTTTAATTCATGGCACTCTTGGTAGAAGGTGGCAGTGCTCCAAGCGTATCAGAATGCTTTAATTCATGGCACTCTTGGTAGAAGGTGGCAGTGCTCCAAGCGTATCAGAATGCTTTAATTCATGGCACTCTTGGTAGAAGGTGGCAGTGCTCCAAGCGTATCAGAATGCTTTAATTCATGGCACTCTTGGTAGAAGGTGGCAGTGCTCCAAGCGTATCAGAATGTTTTAATTCATGGCACTCTTGGTAGAAGGTGGCAGTGCTCCAAGCGTATCAGAATGCTTTAATTCATGGCACTCTTGGTAGAAGGTGGCAGTGCTCCAAGCGTATCAGAATGTTTTAATTCATGGCACTCTTGGTAGAAGGTGGCAGTGCTCCAAGCGTATCAGAATGTTTTAATTCATGGCACTCTTGGTAGAAGGTGGCAGTGCTCCAAGCGTATCAGAATGGTTTAATTCATGGCACTCTTGGTAGAAGGTGGCAGTGCTCCAAGCGTATCAGAATGGTTTAATTCATGGCACTCTTGGTAGAAGGTGGCAGTGCTCCAAGCGTATCAGTTTGTAATTGATGGCAGGGAACATTATGGCAGCTCTCTGTCACAGATAACCAATTTGCTTTCTGCAAAAGAAAACAATGCCTAGTTCTGTGGCCTACTAAAAACATACATTTGCAAGGCTTATTTATTGCTGTATGAAGAAGACTTGGTAATGTGGGCTGGCTTCAGAGGAATTACAGCTAGCACATATTCTAATTTGGGTAGTGGTACATTTATTCCGAGGGATCTTATAGCTTCAGAGGAGGATCTATAACATCATACAACCACCTTTCTGCCAAACGGTCTGAATAATTAACATTGAAATCCATGCTTAACATTCCATATTCAGAAAATCCAGTCCCCACCCCCGCACCAAATTTGCCGGGCTCCATTGAAAGGTCTCTTTCATCCTGGTTACTATAGAAAACTCAGCAGCAGCTATCTTCAGTTGTTCATCATTCCCACCAATGGACTGCTTCCTAAGAAACTAATCATATATAATAGCTTGAGGAACAGTGACGTTCATGCTCACAGGATTTTTTTTCTCTAATAGAATTCTTAGCAGCTTTCACCTTTCTACATATTCTAAAAAATCAAATATTCTTTTCAGCTGTTTCTGTGTAGGAAGCCACAACCTGGACACCAAAGTAAAGCAATGGTTTTAGTTTCCAGTTAAAAACCTACTTTCAATGCTTATAACAAGTTTATATCAAACTGGTAAAACAATAGTCTTCTCCTTGAGTATGTAGGTGTCTATCTCTCCAAACCTTTTTAGTTTGTCCCACAGTACTAATAAATAACTGTCCAGATGGCTAAAAACCTGAAAAATTCTAAATAAACTACTATTATGATCTCATTCACCAAGTATGATCCCATGGATCATCTGACTTAACCCTTTAATGTGAACAAAGGGCTTGATAACTAATGCAAATAGGACAGGTGGCAGGTAGCATCCATGCTTTGCGTCTTTACCCAGTCTCTCTGTTAATGAATTAAATGCCCTTATTTTGACTACTGTGATAGTCAGCATATATCATCATATACCATCAGAAACATCCTTATCCGCTGGAATAAAACCCCTCAGTAATCCAGTACTTTCAACAGGTGCAGGAGCATAGGATGTGAAATGTTTTTTGTCATTGAGACTAAGGAACAGGCCAAAGTACACCTCCTCCTCCCAGAAAGAAGGTCACCAAGGCAACAGATAAGGGCAAAACAGTTCACAGTTCTTACCTTGACCTGACCAAGACATTTGACATAATGCCTCACTTAGGCATGTTTGGCAAACTCAAGAGGTTAGGTATAAACCCTTATGTCATCCAGTGGATAGCCAGATGGCTCACAGATAGGGCCCAGAATGTTAGAATTAGGGAGTCAACCTCTACAAAGAGGCCAGTCATCAGCAAAGTTAGAAATAGGGCGTCAACCTCTACAAAGAGGCCAGTCACCAGCAAAGTCCATCAGTGATCAGTCCTGGAACCACTCATTTTTGGCATTTACTTCTCTGAAGTCAAGGCCAACTTCAATAGTCTCTGGCTGACTAAATTTGCAGACAATTGCAAATGAGGAGCGGTAATAGAATCCCCTGCTGACACTGATGTTCTCCAGGAAGGGCTGATATAGACAAATAACTGGTGCCAAAACCATGGACTAAAACTAAATGCCAAGAAATGCATAATAATAGCCTTTGGAAGTCATCCATCCCTGGTAGCTATCATATTGACAGCACACCCCTTAGAGTTGGCCTAGTAGTCAAGGACTTGGGGGAACACATAGACACTAATCTAGACTTTGACCATCACTTGTCTATGGTAGTGAGGAAATTATTCTATGTTGTGCAACTTATAAACAAAGGTATGGTATTTAGGTCCAAGGAGATAATTTTTCCCTTTATTCAGCATCCATCAGACCTATCACTGAGTACAGTGCCACCTTTGGTATGTACCTAAGTAGGTGCATCCAACAATTGGCACATCCACAGAGGTTCCTCACTGAAAGAATGCAGGACATTAGTAACATGCCTTTTGCAGACCACCTCAAATCCCTATCCCTGTATTTTGTCTCCTCACGCTGTTGCAGGGGGATCTACATCTGGCATAAAAGGCATTGCTAGACCCCACATTGATGGACCTTTTGCATATCTGCAAAACAAACAGCATCAGAATTACCTGTTCTAAAGACTTACATTTTGCCTGTGATATAAATAGGACCTGCTGGCATATCTCTCAACTGTCCAGATTTTCACAGAATGTCCAGATTTTTTCTCATATTTTTAGTCTTTATCATATAAAATTTGTGATTTTCTGGTAAATCATTGGGATGATCTGAGGATTGATGTCACCAAATAATGATATACAGTTGTGTTTCAGACTTCTTATCCTTCAGAGAAATGCATGCTAAGGCAATTCCTATCATTCTATCAGCTTTCTAAGTTTATAAGAGCAGTATTTAAAATATGTCCCTATTTTTGGTTCTTTGTTCCCCCATTCTGTCAGGCTTTGTCTAAATTTTTTGTGCTAAGAGGTTGAGATGTATGCCTGTTGGAGAGAGGTATTTATTCCAGAAACTACCCCTTCTCTGGAACAGGCACCCCATCTGTGTGAAGCAGAGTTCCTCCCTAACCCAATTATTTGGTTATCTATTTTATTTATGTATCTTTTGTTGACCAGATTAGTCCCACAAGGCTTGTAGCCTCTTTTCAGAGAGACTCAAGATGGTATTTATACTATTAAGGGAAATTTAGCCAGGAAATCAGGAACTTCACCTACTCTTTTTGAATGGTATTGTGGGATCTTTTACATATACCTAGTTACCACCAAATCAAGCAGAAAGGGCTTGGTTTAACGTTCCATTTGAAGGATGAAAATTCAAGTGTAACTTGTACAGTTGAATGAGGAACAGGAAATTCATCCCTGGCTTGGCACCTATGTCTCTAATGGACAGAGCCAGCCTGTAAATGTTTCATTTTCCAAGCCCTTGCGTACACTTACCAAAGATGCCAGAACTTGTCAGAGATTTGGGATCCATGTCTAGGTTTAAAAAGTCCCTAGTGGCCATTGGCTTTACATATTTATGAACCTATGAACTTGTAAGCAGACTTGAAGAGAAGACAGTTGTTCTCTGTATTCCTGAATTGTTCAGTAAGTTTCCTCTTTTATTCTCTGATCCAAATGGCCCTTAAGTATATCCCATGAAATAACAGGAGAGAAATCATCTGCTAAATTCTGGTCTCTAATCTCACTGCTGACCCCAGCATAATCTTTTTTTGGATCAAAATATTATAGAATTGTGGTACTAATCCTCCATAATTTTACAGGTTGGAAGCCCACTGTACCCATTTTTGAAATAAGAAAGAGTAGTCTAACAGAAGTCTAACAGAAGTCTAACAGTAGTCTAACAGTAGTCTAACAGAAGTCTAACAGTAGTGTAACAGCAGTCTAACAGAAGTCTAACAGTAGTCTAACAGAAGTCTAACAGTAGTCTAACAGAAGTCTAACAGTAGTCAGAAGTCTAACAGTAGTCTAACAGTAGTCTAACAGAAGTCTAACAGTAGTCTAACAGAAGTCTAACAGTAGTGTAACAGTAGTCTAACAGAAGTTTAATAGTAGTCTAACAGTAGTCTAACAGAAGTCTAACAGTAGTCTAACAGTAGTCTAACAGAAGTCTAACAGTAGTCTAACAGAAGTCTAAAAGAAGTCTAGCAGTAGTCTAACAGAAGTCTAACAGTAGTCTAACAGTAGTCTAACAGAAGTCTAACAGTAGTGTAACAGTAGTCTAACAGAAGTCTAACAGTAGTCTAACAGAACAGAAGTCTAACAGTAGTCTAACAGTAGTCTAACAGAAATCTAACAGAAGTCTAACAGTAGTCAGAAGTCTAACAGTAGTCTAACAGTAGTCTAACAGAAGTCTAACAGTAGTCTAACAGAAGTCTAACAGTAGTGTAACAGTAGTCTAACAGTAGTCTAACAGAAGTTTAACAATAGTGTAACAGTAGTGTAACAGTAGTCTAACAGAAGTCTAACAGTAGTCTAACAGTAGTCTAACAGAAGTCTAACAGTAGTCTAACAGTAGTCTAACAGAAGTCTAACAGTAGTCTAACAGAAGTCTAAAAGAAGTCTAACAGTAGTCTAACAGAAGTCTAACAGTAGTCTAACAGTAGTCTAACAGAAGTCTAACAGTAGTCTAACAGAAGTCTAACAGTAGTGTAACAGTAGTCTAACAGAAGTCTAACAGTAGTCTAACAGTAGACTAACAGAAGTCTAACAGAAGACTAACAGAAGTCTAACAGTGGTCTAACAGTAGTCTAACAGAAGTCTAACAGTAATCTAACAGTAGTCTAACAGAAGTCTAACAGTAGTCTAACAGAAGTGCTGAAAGGAATTTCTGGTGCTCTTGCTTCAGACCAATAAAACCCTTATATTGCTGTTTGAACTAGATATACATGTGAGTAGTGCGTAAATGGAAACGTTTTTTTTCTGGAAATGCACTCTATTGTCAGAAGTCTAACAGTAGTCTAACAGAAGTCTAACAGTAGTCTAACACTAGTCTAACAGAAGTCTAACAGTAGTCTAACAGTAGTCTAACAGTAGTCTAACAGAAGTCTAACAGTAGTCTAACAGAAGTCTAAAAGAAGTCTAGCAGTAGTCTAACAGAAGTCTAACAGTAGTCTAACAGAAGTCTAACAGTAGTGTAACAGTAGTCTAATATAAGTCTAACAGTAGCCTAACAGAAGTCTAACAGTAGTCTAACAGTAGTCTAACAGAAGTCTAACAGTAGTCTAACAGAAGTTTAACAGTAGTGTAACAGTACTGTAACAGTAGTCCAACAGAAGTCTAACAGTAGTCTAACAGTAGTTTAACAGAAGTCTAACAGTAGTCTAACAGTAGTCTAACAGAAGTCTAACAGTAGTCTAACAGAAGTCTAACAATAGTCTAACAGCAGTCTAACAGAAGTCTAACAGTAGTCTAACAGAAGACTAACAGAAGTCTAACAGTAGTCTAACAGAAGTCTAACAGTAGTCTAACAGTAGTCTAACAGATGTCTAACAGTAGTCTAACAGTAGTCTAACAGAAGTCTAGCAGTAGTCTAACAGTAGTCTAACAGAAGTCTAACAGTAGTCTAACAGAAGTCTAACAGTAGTCTAACAGAAGTGCTGAAAGGAATTTCTGGTGCTCTTGCTTCAGACCAATAAAACCCTTATATTGCTGTTTGAACTAGATATACATGTGAGTAGTGCGTAAATGGAAAAGTTTTTTTTCTGGAAATGCACTCTATTTTCAGTCGTACATAGCTGCCAAACATTGTGTTCAGCATTGTGGATGAGTCCTAAATGAGACTCAGTTTTTGAGCTGGTGATATCAGGGGCTGCTGGGTAGATAAAGTTTTCTATTGCAGTATCCCCTTATGCGCACTTTCATATCTGCATTATGGAGGGTCAGGTAGAGCATGATGAGGTGCCTGGAGCACATAAACTGAGCCTAAGTAATTAGTTTACATGTGTAGTATCTCTTAATCCCCACCTTTCCCCTCCAGTCATCTGCCAGACCCCACAGTCTTAATATTTTAATATTTGCACTTTGTGCCACTAACACAATTCTCCATGTCTTTTGTCTGAAAGGTGTGGGGAAAATGCTGGTATTTAGTAGCCTCCTCCGACTTATTTTCTTATATTTTATAGGGGAATGTCTGATTATGAGGGACAAGAGTTTGGCCGTTCTCTTTTGCATTATGTATTTTTGTATGTAAATGCTTTGCTCCTCTTCACTGGGCTTTTAAAGCCATATATGCTAACTGAACAAATTAACATCTGCACACTTATATTTTGGATCCAAGGATCAAGGTCCCATTTGTTGCTTCTGCAGAATAATAATATTCGGGTCTACTTTAATTAACCAAAAGCTGATTCCAGCGAATGCAAATCCATTGACACATATGTATCGAATCACAAAATAATCAAACTCACAAAACCGCAAAATTACCATGAAATTCGAAATGTGGAAGTGTTTCTGTTGGCCCGTCTGAGCTACAGATCCGTAAGGTAAGTGTGCGATGGTTATGGAAATTAGGGTTAGGATTAGGGTGCGGGTTAAGGTAAGTGCATAGATAGGTAATGTAATATGGGTAATGTATTTAATGTTTAATGTAGGGTTTGAGGTGGGGGTTTGGTTAGTGTATGTGTGTGGTTTATTTATTTTGTTTGGGTATAGCTTCGTAGGGTAAGTGTGCGGTAGTTATGGACCTTAGGGTTAGGGAGGGGTTAAGGAGAGTGCATAGATAGTGGTGCATGTGGGGTTTAGTGTATGGTTAGAAGTAGGGTTTTGGTTGGTGTATGTTTGTGGTTTATTTATTTTGTTTGGGTGGGTAGTGTGTTTCGGGCGGTGGGGTTGGCCGAGTATGACAAATCGGTATTTTGAGTTTTGGGTTTTGTGAGTTTGCTTATTTCGCGGTTTGATTTATATGTGTCAATGGATTTGCATTCTCTGGAATCAGCTTTCGGTTAATTAAAGTAGACCCCAATATTCAATTTAATGTCAACTCACTTCTCTTGCTCCAAGACTTATGGCCCATCTCTTGTTCTCAGGCTATCACTACCTCCGTGAGCAGTTCAATAAATGTATTCAGACTGTAAGGTCTGGTAACCTCACTCTCTATCTGCCTACTACTTTTCCTTAACTAATGGAGTTCAAATTTTTCACCACGGATCTGCCACAGTTGAAATAATCCAAACAGGCTGGAAGTATCACTGTATCCTGACCTTCCCCTTTCCAGGGAGCAGTCACTTAGGGATACCAGTTAGTTCAACCATTAACATGGACAACCTTTTCCTCCATTTTGCCCTTCCAGATTTGATCAGAACACAACATCCTTCACCAAATTTAGTTGATCATCATATGGTGCTTCAATCCATTACAAATACCAAGTTTTACTGCTAGTTTCTGAGGCTAGCTGTATGTAAGCACAAAACATTGTATCCAGCTTTCCGTTAGTTCATACAGCAGATCTCACTGATTCGTTGCTTACTTGCTCATCTATGCCAGAGTTCAGCTTTACTCCTAATTCACTTATGATTGTTTACAGTGATACACGGGACACTAACATGCACGTATAACTAATTTAAGGTATTCACACAAATAAAGCACATTACAACACCAAGATACTACCACCCTGGGCCACCTGAATGAGTTTGCAGTGCCCGTTGTATATAGTCCACTCTCAAAGATATGGACCTAGACTTCCCAGACAGCAGTAGTATCTGAATAAGGTTGGCAGACTTCTTCATTTGGTATCAATTCCAAGATTCTGCCTGTTGATTTTAAACTGCAATATTCTGTTAATAACAGCTGATGAGTTTTTTTTTTTTTGGCTGGGTCCATAATCACAGCCTTCTGTTACAGTGAGTCATTTCTTGGCATGTTGGATTGACTTCCTGTGGTGGCCTAGCATCCTTGTATCAGCCTACTGGAAACCTAGGTATCCCAAGAGTTTAAACTTCTGTGACCCCACCTACCAGAAACATAGATATCCCAAATACAAGAATGTGTAACCCCACTTATACTAAAATATCCTAGCTGTAAATATTGCACCCTGCTTGAAAGGAGTACAAGGAGAAATTACTTGCAAATGAAGATAACACCATATCCTTACCATGTCTCTCAAGATCAGGACTTGCAGCAACATCCTATAAAAACAAAAATCCACTCATATTTCCCTTTACAAATATAATCAAGGCCCCTGTTTAAGTTGTGCTGTAACTAACTTTTAACAGTTATTGCTCTCTGATGAGGAAACGGTGTGGTCTCTCAAGGAGGTTTAGTTGGTTAGTAAGGTGCATGCTGAGGAATGCATTATATTCAATGATGGGTCTAATAAAGGATACATAAAGTAGAATTATAACTTTTTTTGGACCATGAGGAGATGCCACAAAGTAAAAGCTGTGCAAGGTGGAAGGATTTTCTAAAATCACAGAGATGCGGTGGTCAAATGATAGTATGTTACTAACATTCATATCCAAGTCCCTGATGACTGTGTTAAATATAAGTGAAATGTTATCTGTGTGGTAAGCAGTAGTGATGTGACATTTATCTAAGGAAACTATGCTACATTTCTTGGAGTTAATGATAAACCCATAATTAATACACCAAACATTTGTTTGGTCCAGCCCTTGCTTGAGAATTTGAGCATGGGATTTGATAATTGCTCCTAGTCTGCAATGATCAGTAAATGTGGTTAGCCAAAGCTTCTTGATATCAGCTTTTAAATTAAGGAAATATACACTAAAGAGGGGGAAACACAGGAGAAAGCCTTGTGGGACACCACTAGTGACATTCTTCTGTCTAGAGTAAATACTTCCAACCTTAATGGTATGGATTCTGCAAAACAGCTAATTACCAATTCAGTAAACTATGTATGGGTTAATGTTGAGTTCAGAGGGTTTGTCAATAATTCCAACATGGGGGATAGTGTCTAAGGCCTTGCTAAGGTCTGGACTGTATGCCTCTTATGCATTGCCTTAGTAACCCCTTCAAACAACTCAACTAGGTTGAGCAGGCATACTCTGAATTTTACAAAGCTAAACTATGGTCTGTCCAGGGATATAAGGCCACCTATATCATTGTTTACTTTTTCATCCATAATACATTCCAAAGTCTTGCAAGTAATATTAGTAAGGCTAATAGGCCTGTAAGTCCGAGTGTCAGTAGAGGGACCACCTTCATGCAAGGACACCATAAGGCACTTCTTGAGGACATAACTAGATTAAAGAGTTGATGGAGGGATTTTGCTAAATGGGACTTTACACTTCTTGGCAGGCATCCAGACATATTATCAGGACCCATGAAAGTGGTGTTTTTAATTTTGCAAAGTGCCAAATCATATTTCTGCTACATGAATTTCTTTACTTCCTTGCTGTGTCAGTGCATGTTTATTTAAAAGTTGGGTCTGACTCCCTGACTGTATTTCTTCTTAACTTTCCTGCTGTACAGCAACAGCTTGTCTGAGTTTTGATTTCACTGAGTCACCAGTACTACAAGTTTTATCTTCATTACTAAAGTAATTTGATACATATACAGCGGTCAGTGTTTTTAACTTTGAATTAACAACTTAAGGTGTTGGATAAGATTTTGCTCAAATATAAATCCTTGCAAGTGGACAATTGTAAACATGTCCCTAAAGGTCTGAGGTTTTAGAACTTTTCTCAAGGTGTGGAGGAAACCTCACCCTTTCACCTTGAATTACTCAAACTTTTTGACAGAACTGGTTTGGATCTAACCAGGTTGGTTTTGCAGGAAAACAACCATCAGATGGTTGCACTTAAAGAAGAAATTAACAAGCTTGTGAAATCTATATCCACAGATCTTGATTTTCCGAAACACAAGGTCCATTTCAACAACATGTTTAAGCAAACTGAATCCAGATATGTTTCTATTAAACATAAGAAGGATAAAAAGAGCTCAGGACAATCAGAATTACAACAACCAAACTGTTTACTATAAACCTGCTGGTGGTTAGCAAGGAAGATATTACTCAAATCTCAACCATTACAGCAATGACAATGGATTTAACAGTCAATCAGAGGGGGACAAGGCCCCTTTAGACCAACCTGTCTTAAGGAGGTCAGAATGTCTGCCCAAGAAGCAATCAAGGAAATCCAACTATTCTCCATAATTCCACAACAGGAAAAAAATGAAACAAATGGAACAAGAACAAGAAATGAGGACCAACACACTTGGTGTTGTTTGTGTAATATTCCCATGTGTTAAAGTTTGATCAAGGTACTGTATCCATAACTTTTTTTTACAATTTTAACATTTATAATTTCTCGGACATTATTGTGGGCCCTGAACATCATACATTGTTTTTAAAGGGGTTCACCTTTATTCCATCTAATAGTGTCAGCATTGGACATACCCTATTGGATTTAAAAAAAGTATAGTTCAGAGGGGATATGAGGGATGAGTTGACTTTAAGTAATTTCAAATGTAGAAACACTGCAACCCTCCCCTTTACATCCCATCATTAAAGTGTTTGAGAAATCATGTGAAACCTGACAAATGGGTGGTTTGGCCATTATGGACAATATAGATTACACTGTGAGGCTGCATTCTTTACTAAGTGACCTATTTACATATAGAATTCCTTCCATTAATGAAATCAACATAGCTTATCACGCCATTAATATACAGTTGGACAAACTGTTTCTTTTGGATATTTTATCACCTGGGCTCTATGATTTTTTAAAAGTGAAACATCCACGTATTCAAAAGATATTTGGAATACCTAAAATACATTCCAGTGTTGCAGATCCTCCTTTACGTTCTATAGTCTCTGATAGTTGATCAGTTATGGAACTGCTAGATACATTTATAGACAGAAGACTCAAGGGTTTATTTAACAACTGCAGTCATATTATTAGAGACTCACGGGACTTTGTAGATAAACTCAGGGGGACTGTGGTCAAGGAACCTCACGTTTGTTACATGTGATGGTAAGGATTTATTTACAGCTATTCTCCATGAAGATGGTATGCTGTGGTTCACAGATATCATTTCTGCACATGATGGACTCTCAGCTAGTGACATCTCTCTCATTGCAGACTTCATGGCGCTTATACTTGATAACAACGTTAGAACATTTGAGGGTGAATATTACAAACAGCTCTGTAGAGCAGGAATGGGGGCCACATGTGCCCCCATTTTTGCCCATGTGGTACTACTCAGATGGGAGAGCCAATCTGTTTTTCACGTGGATCTTTTCTCAACACTGCCCTTGTTATTACTGCTATTTGTACGATATTTTTTCATCTGGACTGGGGATGGAGAACTGCTTGATGATTTTGTGAGAGATCTTGAGAGGACATCTATGTTTTTTTTTTTATTTACATCTCATGTTGATCAGGAAGATATGAATTTTCTTGATATATATGTGTAGAAAGGCAACTTTGGTACAGTTGAGACTACTATTTACAGAAAACAAACATTCTGTAGTTCATTTTTGAATTTTATGAGTAGCCACCCCCTTCATCAGAAGGGAGTGGTGAAACATCAGTTTATTTGCATTTCCCGACTTACATCTAATGACCGAAGCTGTCTACAGGAATTTGAGATATTAAAATCTATGTTCCTGGAAAGAGGTTACCTGCCCCATATTATTGATGAAGCCTGGGAAACAGTTATCCAAGGGAGGTCCAGCAAGCACAGCACGATTATTAAACATGGTCTGCAGATTAATAGAGTGGATGAATAGCCCAGTTACAAATTTCAGCAATAACATGGTGTTACATTTTAGTAGTGATTCTAAAGAAATTAGTAGGATACTTAATAAAAATGGTCAGTATTACATTGTGATGATCACCTAAAATTGATTTTTAGTCAGCTCCTTACTTTTACCTTCAAGAATTGCTTTAACATCAAAAGGAATTTAGAAAATCCAAAAAAGTCCACTATTTCAGGGTCTTGCAAACTATCAAATGCGGTTGTTGTCACCAGTGTCAGTACATTGATGCCAATGTGGAAGCTTTTTTTATTTAATTTAATTAACAGCAGTGCTACATATGGCCAATTTAACTGTATGTCAGTCTATGTGTTTTATATGGCATGGTGTGGATCATGTGCCACTTTTTACATTGGCAAAACCAGCAATGCACTAAACAAAAGAATATATCAGCATGTTTACAGCTCTGAGAAAAAGACAACAACAGCATACTAGCTAGACATGTGCTAATGTGCTGTAACTTTGTCCAATTTAATTTCTGTGTGTTGGAACACGTAGGGTGTGATGTTTTAGCAGGTGACTGGAAAAACCACCTGTTACACTGTGAAATGATGTGGCAGTTGAAATTAAATGCCACCATGCCACGAGGACTCAATGATTAATTTTCAATTGTTAGTGAATTGAAAAACGGCAACAAGAGTGTAAAAAAATTTTTTTCAGAGTATGACTTTCTTATTGTTTGCTTTTATTGGTCAGCTTTTCTTCTTCCAGCACAAAATTGGTCTTTGTAGTTCTAGTAATTCATTGGACAGCATGTGTGGGTGTATTTGCATATGTATTCAAGAGGTATGGAGTTTGATTTTCAATTTTCATTGGATTTTTTTGTAAGTTACCTGAGTGGAAGTTTTCTATGTTCCTCGTTTTACTACTGGACAAAACTGAAGGAGGTGTGTGTGCCTGTCTTTTTATTCACTGTCTGCATAGTACAAGTTATTTAATTGTTCTGAGGATGTCAGTTTGTTTGTTTCTTTCGGCTTTTCTTGGTTAGGGAGTCGCCACAGCGGAACTCCGGTCCACTAATGATTGGCAGTTGATTTTTACGTACCGGCTTGCCAGGCCTGATGCACAACCTTCAATGAAGGTACGCCCATTCACGCATGTCTCCATGCAGAAGACGCTCTAGCTGAGAATCGAACCAGACAGCGTCTTACTGTGAGGCGACAACGCTACCGCAGCACCACCACCGCATTTGTTCTGAGGATGTCAGTAGATAATGAAAACACTTAAGCATAGTTTTAACTTTGGCAATAAAGGTTCAATGTGAATTTTGGGATACCTTTGTTTCTACTATTATTGGAGGGTTTTTGTACCAGTTCCTGAGTTCCACTTGGTTTTCTGTGGTTTATTAAATAAACTTACAAAAAACTAGGTGCCTTATACAGAATCAAAATGTATCTCTCAGAAAAAGTCTGAAAGGCTACAGCCAATGCTTTTGTCCTACCCAGCCTGCTCTATTCTGCTCCAGTCTATACAGGCCTTTATACTACTCAACAACAAAGACTAGAGCACGACTATAGTAAAATAACAATATCTAACTCCTGTCTCCATAGCAAAGTTTACCACTTCATTGCTCTACATAAAAGCAACTAAATTGAATTTCTCAGTTTCCTTTAATACACACTATGTAAATTTTTATGCCTCCCTTAAGATGTAAATACTTTATGCAAAGTATGTAACATTTAATGCTTGTAGAAGTGCCAATACCACATTAAGGTAATCCTATTATAAATCTAGCCAGTCTTTACCATACTACATACGAGTTCAGTCAAAAAACTAAACACGTTTCTCTCCATTTTAACTTCTTAAATACTGGGGCAATTTTGCTATTTCATTTTCATGGATCTAGATGTGCATAATTTGATATCCAAAGCAAATATTTCTTCAGGCTATTTTCATTTTTTCTTATTTTTCAAAGGACTTAGTCCCAACAATTTTGCATTTATTGAAGATATGTCCTCTCTACAGTATTTTTCTTAGACAGTGTTTTAATCTATGCTGTTATATTCTGACTCGTCGACTAATATGTAAACAACAATTTAACAGATGTTATTTTGCTTTCTGAAGTCTGTTTCTCAGAATCAAGTCCCAGTAGCAGAATATTGGGATAATAATTTGTGGTGTTATTCTTCAATTAATTCTAAATGGGACACCTTTAAGAAGGTTATGTGGGGGGTCATGTTTGTGAGTGTTTATTCAAACTGAAGAAAGTGACAAGGCATGGCAGGCATTTGCAAGAACAGATGGATTTTCTGATATTGATGGTTTGATATAATACTGACATTTATCAATGACAGTGGTTTACAGTAAAAAGAATAAGAATTGACTTATTTCTGATTATTTCATATCCATAAATATATATACACATATTAACAAAACAAAAAAGGCCCTCTTTAACACTAATGCATATGTCTTAACTTTGTAGTTAAATAATGCTAATGCTTCTAATTTACTACTCAGATTAATACATGTAGTTGATTAGCAGTAATTAAAATGGCAAACATTAAAGGAATTTCAAATTTATTATAAAACTTGATATGCATTGCCACGCATTGGTAAATAAGCCAAAATAAAGAAATCCATTTTGATTTCCAGTGATAAGGAATCACCTCCCTATTTTTACAGTTGCCTTTCCTTCTCTGATAGTCCTAAAACTGGTAATCATCTTCCATCCAGTAAAGCAGTAGATATGTGGTTTTATTATCACTCCCTTATTAAATATATTGTAGAGTACTTTACTATTATAAATGGGACACCTTTAGAATCCAAGACACATGCTATACTGATATCATAATTAAAAGATAATGACAAACAATTAGATATCAATAAGTATTGCACCTTAGGTCAATAAATAAATCATTTTAATTTCCATTTATTTAGTACCACTTTATCATCATGGTTTTGACAAAAAAAAACATGCATGTGTTACAAAAATTGGCTCACTTATTTGAATACATCAACCTTTTAAAAATTATGCTTTTGATATTATATTGGTCTGGCCTACCTATGCCAATAAAGCTTTTAATTATTAAAGATTATTTTCTTACTTTAGAACATTATCTTATTCAAAGGCAGTTATTTAGTATTATCTCAAAACTTTACTCTTTTTAGAATCTTTGATCAAGTCAGCATTTTATGTTAATCAATTTCAACAACATAATGGGTTTCTTTAATAGTACCGTCAATGGTTTACAGTATTTATAATAGTTCTGCAACCACTTATAGCATTACTATGAATATATACCAGATATGCAAGTTATATATTTCAAGTTAAAATCTGCAATGTATGCAGATGACTTCCAATCTTGACTTCTCAAGTTGGTAAGCCTCTTCACCTTTTTTTCTCATTAATTGAACAAGTTAAAGAAACTACAGAATATTGAATTACCCAAATTGTCTCTAGAGTTATGTATATATTTTCACTGAAACTTAATCAGCAGAGTATTAACATTCATGTCACTTTTGTAAAAGAATTTTAGATGTTACATTATATCCAGTACTATAATATATCCATCTAAATATCTGGTGAATTTGTTTACATGACAGCTAATTTTTGTTAAATAAAATTTATTAGTTTCCTATTTTGCTTGTATGTTAAATTAATATAATCAATCTCTCTCTCTCTCTCTCTATATATATATATATATATATATATATATATATATATATATATATATATTCTAAATCACCTCACCACAAACAGCCTACTATCCCCCCTCACAGCATGGCTTCAGGCCCAAGCATACCTAATTACCTTCACCAATACTATTCAACACCTCAAAAATGAAGGACAATTGGTCCCTGCAATTTTTCTAGATGTGTCAAAAGCATTTGACACTGTATCTCTCCAACTGCTACTCAACAAACTTGCAAACTACAATCTCAACTCTTCATCCCTAACCTGGTTCCACAGCTACCCGTCAAGCCATCAACAGGCTACTAAATGGGAAAACAATCTCTCTCCTCTACTTCCTGTATATACTGGAGTACCCCAAGGATCCATACTTGAGCCCCTCCTTTTTATGATATTCACCAATAACCTAAACTCCGCCACCCAACATGCAACTATCATCCAATACGCAGGTGACTCCTCACTCATCTGCTCAGCCCCTACCTCCCAAGAACTTCAACAAAAAATGCAGAAATCCTTCCTGGACATAGAAATATACCTTTCCAAGCATCAGCTCATCCTAAACCCAAATAAGACTAAGTTAATAATTTTCACAAACAATTCATCCAAGCTCAGCCCTCTACCCCTCTCTGTCTACTCCTCCAATGGAACAAAAATTGACCCAACTAATCAGACCAAACTCCTAGGCATTGCAATAGATAGCAAACTAAAATCTGATGCGCACATCTCCTTAACAATCAAAAAAAGTCCATACCAAACTAGGTACCCTCTACAGGGCCAAGCCTTACCTCACTCACCAGGCCAGACTAGCAACTGCTAGAACCCACCTACTATCCACCCTCCTCTATTGTTCACACATTTTCACCAACCTACGCAAGACAGACCTAAATAACCTAGAATCCTGTTACAACAAAATAGCTTGGTTTGCAGCCAACCACCCCCACAAAACGCATTATATTATTGCTCTTCTCTATAGCACCTCAACTGGAACTTCCCAACCTGTTAACTCTAAACCAACTTACCCTTGCCCATAAAGTCTTGTACAACCCCAGTAACTGCCCTGCCTTCTTTAACCTGGTCCAACCCTACATTAACAGTAGGCCCCTTACATCCTCTGACAAATTACTACTAAAAGTTACACAATTACACAACTATTATGGTGACTCCCTCTATGCTAATAAAATAGCCAAAGTCTGGAACGCTCTACCTCAGTACATCCAAAAAAATACTAGCATCTCTTCTTTCAAAAAAAGCCTGAAAGAATATCTCACCAGCAACTGACTCTGCCCCTGTATTTCACCAGGATAACACTTTCCTATTGTCTTCACAACTCTGTACTCTCCTTCACTTCAAACTACTATAGCTGTCTTCACCTTTTGCTAGTAAAGTTCTGATTAGAATATCAGATAAACTTGTGGACACAACTAAATTTGTGTTATTATGCTCCTAGAAATCTGTTTTGTATAGCATCCTTGATTATTGTACTACTATTCTGTGACTTATTAACTACTGTACTGTTATACTGTGCTTCATTAACTACTGGATTCTTAATAATTGTTTTTTTGCTTGTATTTGTTGTAATGTAATTTGTCTGGAGCTTTTCTCCCTGGGTCCCCACTGAAAACAGGCTACGGGCCCAGTCAGACATTACCCGGTTAACAAATGTAAATAAATAATAAATAATAAATATGCTGTTTCTGGCTTATTTTTTCATTGAAAAGACTCTTTTTCTTAATGATATTGTTTTATTAATGAGTGTGTCATAAATAGTAAAAAAGAATCTTCATGAATTCCTGAACCAAGTCTCAAGCAGGGTTTAATAACCTTGATTATATACAGCGGCACAAGTCCAAGCCAGACTAATTTGCCAGTGTAATTTTGCTAACCAGTAAAAATCTTCAGTTTCTCTGACACATTCACCTTCTAAAAATGTTTTGTGTTCAGTTATTTTCCTGTGGATATTAATTACAAATGATCCAGAGCTATAGGAATATTGCACCATATGTTTTATAAGTATCTTTGAAACACCCATTTTTTTTTGTTCAGACGTTAAACTTCTGGAAATCTGTTCATAAAATGATTTTTAATGACCATGGGAATATGACAAAGAAAGCATATCTCCAAGCAAAGAAAAACTGGAACCTTATTAAGAACTAGTAATTATTATTAATTCCTCCCACATTCCATGTTACTAACTGTACTTTCACCCTTCATCCCACTCCATTTTATTATTGTATCTTCTCAGCTTAGTTTAGTATATGGCATGGTTTCCATTACTTAACGGGTAATGTGGAGGTTGTCTCCTTGCAGAGAGCTATGTGCACAAGCAATGCATCTGTTACTCTTTTGGAGCAGTACAGAGGTGCTGCTTTTGAAAAGCCACAATCATATGGCTTTAGGTTGGGTATCCTCACACCTGCCCAGTCATCTGAAACATTGGCCTGCTTTGTGAGCCACATACTTGACTTTCAACTTCCTTAGCCAAAATCTTTAAGGAATCATACCTTATAGAAGGGAGGTCTCTTATGATTAACATGAAGTAATTCTAATGAAAGTTATGGAAGACAACAAAAAATAAATAACTTTGAGATTTGGTGTCTTGCAAGAGTAGAAACCCTTCCTCTAAATCCTTCTGGTGCCTGCATGTTGCATGTCAGGTATAATCTTCATTGTGTTTAATCTGGGAATACCTTCAGATGAAATATAAGCATACATGTGTAGACATTTGGAAATACCTTCAGTTCAGATATTAAACTTACATGACATTTGGAAATAACATCAAATCAAGCATAACCTTCTATATATAGACATTTGGAAACACCTTTTGATTGAGTATAATCTTCCTTAAGTACACATTTGGAAATACCTTCTGGTTGGGTGTAAATTTCCATGTTTAGACATTTAGAAATGCCTTCAGATTGGGTATAGTTTTCCATGTATAGACAACCAAAGATACCTTTGGATCAGGTATAATCTTTAGATGTAGACATTTGGAAGCACCTTTTGATCAGGTATAATCTTCCATGCTTAGACAATGGAAACACCTTATAGGTTCATAGGTACTACATAGGCTAGTGATGCATGAGGATCTTTAGAAACCTAGCCACACATACCCATGAAGTTTTAGCCATTATATTTTAAGTACCAATAACCCAGAAATGAGCAGAACATTTATATGTTACTTTTATCCATGAGGGACAAGGGTGATAAGCCAGGGGGGAGTTTGTGGTTACCCATCTATTCATCCAGATTACATTTGATTAATGTAAGAGGAGTACTTTGCTCTATGTAGAGAGGAAGGTGATTTTAAGAAGTATTATCCTCTGATACATATCTATCCCTCCAAAATGTTCTATTTATGTTGCAACAGAGATTCAAATTTCATGAGTAGGTATTTATGGCCCCATTGTACTTGCAAATGTGCAATAGGTCTGACAGGACTGGGTCTGTCCAGGCTGTGTAGGTGAGGCAGAGATTGCCTCTCAACAACCTACATGACATCAAGAAGAGGGACAAAGCTTTGAGCTGGTTGGCATTATGATTTAAGACCTTGATTTTCTTAGTAATAAAGTGCTGCGGGCATTCAAATTGTGTCAGATGCTTGGACAGATACATATTGAGGAGGCATTATACCCAATGATCAGCTTGATGAGTGTAGACTACAGTGGCATGATCACATCCCTGCTGCTGGATAACAGGCCCTTATTAAAAAGTTGTGTAATAATAATAATAATAATAATAATAATAATAATAATAATAATAATAACTTTCTTATAATAGTGGATACTTCTGATCAAGTTTAATCTTCTGTGCATATACATTTGGAAATACCTTAAGATCAGCTGTACATTTCTATGTGTAGGTATTTGGAAATACCTTCATAGGTTCATAGGTGCTTAGTAGGCTGTTGATCTGTGAGGATCTTAAGTAGCCTAGCTTTATATTCCAAAGGTAATTTTTGCCCTTATATTTTGTATACAAATAATGCAGAGATGAGCTGAACAAGGATATCTTGAGACATTTACATGTTACCCCGTCTCCATGGGGGACTGAGCTGTTAAACGAAGGATGAATTTGTGGTGACCCATCCATTCATCCAAGTTACATTAAAATCAAGTAAGAGACGTACTTTGCTTTATGTGGAGTAGAAGATGGTTCAATAGAGGCACTATTATATGTGATACAAACCAGTAACTCTAACATGTTCTATTTATTTTGCAAAAAAGACTGAGGTCCCTTGAACGGGTGTTTATGATGTCATTGAACTTGCAGATGTGTAATAGGTCTGACAGAACAGGGTCTGTTGAAGCTCTATATGTGAGGAAAAGGTCACCTCTCAGTAGCCTGTATGATACTGAGAAGAGGGACAAGGCTTTGACATCGTCTGCATAGTTATTACAATTCATGCCCTTGATCCTATCAGTGAGAAAGTGTGTGCTTGTTCCAGCTGTGACAAGTGTTTGGACAAGTACACACTGAAAGGGCCATTATACTTAGTGACCGGCCTAAACATTGCTGTGTACAGGTGAATGATTATATCACTGAATCTGAAAGTGATACCTTTAGATATAAGATGTGAGATGACAAAGGGCTTTCATCACACTTGTGGATGTAACACATAATATAACACTGGATAAGTGGGAGATCAAAGGACAGTTAATTGTCAGCATAGGTTGTCCATGTGATAGTTACAAAGGGGAGTCATACTTGCTGAAGGATATGATTTTACACTTCTTGGCATTTAGTTTTATTCTATGTTTTGGACACTAGTTATTTCTTTGGGACATGTCTTCTTGAAAGATCTTGGTGTGTTCTGAGGAGTTTATCATGGCACTAGGTTTGCAGTTATCTGCAACCTTGGTCAACCACAAACCCTTCACATTGCCTTTGACCTCCATGAAGTAAATGCCAAAGAGGACAGGTCTAAGGACCATTAATGACAAGTCTTTTGGAAGAGATATAGCCATCCACCCTAATTTCCTGGGCTCCATTTATGAGCCAGTTTGCTATGCATGAGTACTGACATTAGCTGGTGGATTTCACTTATGATACTTGAGTGTGGGATGGTGCTGAATGTCTTCACAAGTTCTAAATATGTGGTGTGAACTGTTTTCCCCTCATCCATTGCTTTTTTAGCTTTTATGAAGAAGTCTACTAAGTTAAATAGGCAGTACCTGCCCTTGATGAATCAGAAATGGGCTGGGTCAATGATCTGTAGGCAATCTGTATTCTTATTTATTGATTTCATAATTTGAAATGCTGGTATTGCATTTCTTGTTAAACGTGAGAACTGTACTGCTCTATGTGTAGTGTGTAGTCTAAACTGTAGTAGCTGCTTGCCGCAGTTTAAAAAAAAATGCTTTAATTAAAACCCGAGTGCTGAGTGATTTAACTGTAGCAATAGATTGCTAAAGTTTTAAAAAAGAAAAACTTGTTTTCCTTTCTTTTTTTTTTTTTACATCAAACCAGAGAGCCATAGTGCATAAACGTAGCAAACAGTTTGCTGCAGTTGAAAGAAAAAAATGTTTTCTTTTTTTTCTTTTAACTAAAACTTGTGTGGTGTTTCATGAGTGGTATAAACTGTAGCAACTTTTTTTTTTTTTTTTGGCATAACTTAAGTGCTTTAGCTCTTTGTGTTTTGGTTGCATAAACTGTAGCAACTGCTGGCTGCATTAGTAGTAAGCAATTTGCTACAGCTAAGAAAAAAACAGATCTTTTTTTTTACTTTTTGATCCTTGGTGAGTAGAGACAGTGGCAGGGAGTAGAAATGGAACCTGCTTGTCTTCTGCATTTCAGGAGTGCCCAGTACCTGATCACAGACCTGTTTTTTCATTGCTCCTTAGCTGATGAAGGATTGTGGCAGGATACTGAAACAGGACATGTTTGGATGGTTGGCTTCTGTATTTGAGAAGCACCAGCCACTAGACTGCATATTTTTTAGCTCTTCAGTACTGTTGAGGGATAACTGAAAGGGGAATAGCTCCAGGTGCTAAATGAGCCAGGTATGCCTCTACTTACAGATGATGGTTTATGGATCTATAATTTCTGTGGTCCATTGAAGTCCCACCTTTGTGCAAGGTAATGACTGTTACTGTCCTCTTTTCCTCTAACAGGAAGCCTGTTTTGAGGCTGATATTGGCTAGCTCCTGTAGTCAGACAAGTTGTGTTTCAGGCTAACCAGTTGGTACCCTATTCTTTTATCTGGCTCCTGCAGACATAGTCTTTTGGCCTTAGACAGCACCTTGAGAACTTAATTCTTAAAATATTTGAGGGAGGTATAGGTTTGGATATGTGGTCTGAGAATATTGGGGGGAGAAGGAGTGACATTTGAGCTAAATTTGTCCACTAGTAGATTGGCTTTGTCCTCTGGGTCTGCATATATGATATCATTTACTATTAGCTCTACTTGGTGCTGTTCATTTTTTATGAATTTTTTAACATAAACTAACATAAAGTAAGCTGTGTGGTTATCCTTCACCTGGGTGGTTGTTTATAACTCATATTTGATTTTGGTTCATCTGATCAGGTTCCAGAGTTCCTTGTTTAGTTTATCCAAAGCATTTTTGGCCTTTTGAGAGCTAGACTTATTTTTGCATATAATGAGGTTTGTTATTTTATTATACAGCCTGATAATATTTGTGTTACAACAGACAGGTTTATTTTTTGCATCTGGCATTACACTGACTTCTATGGTGGGGGGGCAGATGCATCTATGGAGGTATTTACATATGTATAGAATTTGGCACAGAAGGATTACACATAAATATTGAAATCATCAATATGGAAGGGACATTTGAATTTAACCAGGTCATCACTCAGTTTTAGTAGATTAGCCTTTGTGTAATGTCTGAATAGCAAGGCATTGGTGGATGCTTCAGGCTCACACCTCTCAACTGTACAGATTTTTGCAGACTGTCCAGATTTTTGGCTCATATTTTTGGTCTGTACCTCATAGAATTTGTGGTTTTCTGGAAAATCACTGGGATGATCTGAGGACTGAAGTCACTAAATTATGACATACTTTTGAATTTCTGACTTCAAATAATTCAGGAAATGTATGTTAAAACAAACTCTGATGCTTTAGCAGCTTTCTAAGTTTATAAGAGTAATATTTAAAATATGTCCATATTTTTGGGCCTTTGTCCCACCATTTTGTTGGGCTTTGTCCAGATTTCATGCACCAAAAGGTTGAGAGGTATGTTCAGGCTTTAGTCTTATGGTAAATGTGATTAACATGTGATCTGATTTAACCAGGGAGAAATTTGCCATTGGTGGGGAAATGTTGCCCCATGTTGAAAAGAACCAAGTTCATAGGTTCATAGACAAATACTAGGCTATCATTATGCAGACTATTACAAGCCTAGCTAATAATCAGAAATCAGAATCAAACCCTGTACCTCGTATCTGTAATGTAAAAACCTTAACTATTATGCCAAACTGATACCTCAAACTCTAGGATTTTATTGTCTTGATTGGGGTGCAGACTAACTGGTCCAGGTATTGATGAAGTCCAGAAATGTCTGGGTTTACATGTTTGAAAATGTATAAGTCTCCCAGTTTATGGAGGAGAAGTTGAAGTCTCCTAGGCGAACAGTGTTTGACTTAATACATAAGGAGAACATACTAGTTAGGTAGGAGGAATGGGCCAAGGGGGCCATAGAGGGGTCCTATACAGTATGTTAGCTATGATATGATAAAGGGTTTTGTTGATAGTAAGTTGGGTGTGGATCAAACTGGGTATGATTTTCCATGTTTACAGATCTGGAAATATTTTTTGATCATATATAATCTTCCATGTAAAGATATTTAGAAATAACATCAGGTCAGGTATAACATTCCATATGTAGCTATTTGGAAATAGATTCAGATCAGGTATACTCTTTGATATGTAAGCCTTTGGAAATACCTTCAGATCGGATAACATCTTCCATGCACAGACATTTGGAAATACCTTCTAATAAGGTAAAACATTTCTTGTGTAAATGTTTGGAAATACTTTCTGACTGGGTATAACCTTCCATGTGTAGACATTTGGAAATGCCATCAGATAAGGTATAACTCCCCATATGTAGATGTTTGGAAATGCCTTCAGCTCCAGCATGCCACTGTAAGGAGCCATGTCCAAGGACTGATAATGATTAATGGGTATCCATATTTAATAAAATGAAAACTCTGAATAAAAACATATAAAACATCTATACCAGCTGTTTCTCTTTTGCATCCAAAAACCTTTCTATATCCAGAATAAAATTTATTATTATTTTATTTTACATTTGATGACCGAGTTTGTCCAACTGAGCTGAAGAGCCCTTTTTCAGCAGAGGCCCAGGGAGAAAAACTCCAACATATTAAACAATTTTATTATAAATTAGCATTAAACAGCAATGTTACAGGATTATTACAAGGCATCAAGTAGCAATACAATGTTATACAGTGTCAATAATCAGGAGTATAACAGAACTCTTTCAAGATGTATAAAAAGACATATAAAAAAACACTTTGTCTGCTTAAGCTGCTAACAGAAAAACATGAGGCATTTTTATAACAATTGATCACTCAGTGTATAGAAACACTTTCTATACCTCCTTTATGATCTTTATTCATAATATACATTACATGTCTGTAGAGGGATTTTTGCAGCTCAATGAACTTTATGAAGCTTGTTTTTCCAGTAGCAGACAAGTCATAAGATCTGGCTTCATCCCTTGGTTCTGAAATGGAGGCAAAGGACCTCAGACTTAGCTAACAGTGTAATAAATGTTTTTGACTGTATTTGGAATGCTGATTTCTGCAGCTACTGGAGATTATGTTTAATTTTACTCAGAAACATATCTGTTGGGAATTACAGCTTTGAGAAGTCAGAAGGAGTCATGTGGTAACCAAACTGGTTACAATCACTATTTTATCTTAAAAAGGCTTCAAATGTTATATCCATAGAACAATCACAATATATATGATAGGACTGCACCACTCTAGCTGTGAAAAGTTCACTTTTTCCAACTTCAGCCATAGGGGCTGGTAATACAGGTCAATTCACACCAGGAAAAAAAATAACTAGATTTTTACCTCCGCTGGACTTTTTAAGGCATGGTCATTAGCAATGATGGAAGTGAATTGTTAGTTTAACTCATTAACACCTATGTGGTGTGGAATGCTGCACCTCTTATGGCCTACAGACATCCTTTCATTCCAGATCATTTTCTGAAAATCAGTTTAAAAAACATAAGATAATGAAGGCTTTTCTACTATGAGACATCCTAGATTAACAGTAAGTCCTCACTCTTTCTAACCCTGTCTATTATAAGCTGGTAAGTCACTTAGTTATAAAGTCAGACTCAAGAAAGGTCTGGATGCCATAAGGAGCTACAGGTGTTAACTGGAAGTATACAAAAAGGGTGCTAAAGGCTTGAATGAGTTAAATACTTCCATGCTGACTGTCAGGTTATTTTAGATATGAGGAAGTTGTTTAGTAATCTCTCTTAGTGTAGTTTGCCTCATAAGATGTAGTCATTATTATACCTTGTTGCTGAATAAAGGTTTTGAGAAATCTTCAGTCTCCTCTGGTTACTTTACTTATGTAAAAATATATGCTGCTTTACTTGGCATATTTATTAGATTTACACACTTTTCAAACAGTCTTTGTAGACGTGTCATTTCCTGGAGATTTGCTTCCATTTCCTTACTCATATTTGTGTACTCCATTCAGTCAGCATTGTCTTTACCATTTCCAAAATTCATTTTAATCTGTAAGTTCTAACACAGGAATCTAATGTCTCAAACTCTTGACAATGTAGAGAATCTGCTGCAGCACAGTATTAATACTGCCAATGACATATTCCAGATGTTTCTAGCTGGTGCATTGCACTTCATTTGTATCTGCAATACCACATGACGTCTGTCATTTGTGAGCTCTGGGTCTTGTGTTGCTTATTCCAATAAAGGTTCACTTTTCTAGTTGCAACTATAATCCCCAGTCAGCAGGACTCATTTCCTTGCATTTATCCTGCATTGCTATGTATTTCATTTACTTTTATAATTTTATCTGGTTTTCATTTCTTGTTTTGTTTTCATATATAACTGTCCTTCTACAAATGTACTGCTGTGTAATTTAATTAAACTACTGAATTCAACCATTTCCATTATACAATTCTTGGTTTTTCATCTATAAGTGATGTTATTCTGCAAATTCAGTTAAATGCTTATTAGCCATCTTCTTTCTGCATCCTTTTTTCTCTTTGGTGTCCCAAAAGGATTAATTGTTAGTACAATCCTCTTCTCCCCTTTCATTATTTTTTTAGCTGTCAACACCTCTCCTACATGTTCTCTATTATGCATCAAACACTGTGCTCCTCATGTTTGACCCCTCCCCAGTCAGTGTTAACTCTCTTTCCTTTCCAATTATATAAAACAAATATGTTTCTAGCTAAACGTGCATCTACAGGGCAAGTTTCTCATACCATCCTTTAGTAGTGTTCCAAGAAGGGGACAGCTCCACAATCAAATTTCCCTTGAACCCTCTGCATAACATTACAGGTATATCCTGCTATAAATATGGAGAATTAGGGCTGGAAACCTCTCTCACCTTTGAATACTGTATTTGATGCCTGCAGGTAAAAATTCCAAAGTTAGCCACAATTTTAACTTGCTGTTCCCCTCTGCCACTGCTGCTTTTGATAATGGGTCATCATACTCATATCAAAGTGCACTATCTCTTGTTTTCTTACTCCAATGAATCATTATTAAAAACAAAACAGTCCTGCTTCCCAAGTCCACTGAATCACCTTGTAGCTCTCCTACCTTCACCCAGTCACACCATTCCTTCCTCCTAGAGACAAGACTCAGCCCTGTGAGGCAGAGCAAGAGGCCCCAGCCTATTCATTCCCAGTTTGGTGAACCCAATCAGCCATTTATTGCTTTGTGAGATGACAACTGGGTGTTAGGGAGTTAGACAGTCTATAGATTTGTGGAATTTTTCTATTTGGCTTCCTTTTCAGTGCCTCACAAACTCCTCCCATGCACTGCTGCTAGAAGATGCCAGCGTGTCTCCATACGTGCTGGTCTACTGCCTGAGCAACTGTGCAGCAGGGCAACTCACTAAGCCCATTGCTATGAATGATAAACTTGCCTCTTGAAAGTGAGAGGTACTGCTTATGCCTTGCTACCTCCTACCCACTAAGATGAGTGAGCTGACAACAGACTGTCATTCCCAACCCCTCCACCAGTCCCTCCTTCACCCATGCTGCTAATCAAACACAGATCACCTGTGTCACATCACCCATGCTGCTAATCAAACACAGATCACCTGTGTCACATCACCCATGCTGCTAATCAAACACAGATCACCTGTGTCACATCACCCATGCTGCTAATCCAACACAGATCACCTGTGTCACATCACCCATGCTGCTAATCAAACACAGATCACCTGTGCCACATCACCCATGCTGCTAATCAAACACAGATCACCTGTGTCACATCACTCATGCTGCTAATCAAACACAGATCACCTGTGTCACATCACCCATGCTGCTAATCAAACACAGATCACCTGTGTCACATCACCAATGCTGCTAATCAAACACAGATCACCTGTGTCACATCACCCATGCTGCTAATCAAACACAGATCACCTGTGTCACATCACCCATGCTGCTAATCAAACACAGATCACCTGTGTCACATCACCCATGCTGCTAATCAAACACAGATCACCTGTGTCATAGAACTTTATCCCTTTATATCATTAGACCGGACTGTTTTTTTCTCAGTTTTACTTATTTTATTGTGAGATTAAACATACCTTCTTTATGTTGGTTTGTTCATCTTTAGTTATTTGATGGCCATCACTCCATCACATTAAACAAGTTCAACTGGTTACTGAATGCCTTTTCACTCCTATACATCCCGAACATCTGCTGTCAAAGCTCTCTTCCATCACACTCAGGCTCCAACATTCTCTTGGCCCAAACTTCTACTTCTCCCTGTCCTTGCAGTACTCCATCTCTGTCCCTTCCTAGGACCATCAGATGTTCGCTATATAAGAACATAGACTCTACAACTTTCTCTCTATCTGTAAAATTATTCTCTCCCTCTTTTATTCACTTTCCTCTAAAATTAAAGAATTTTCTCTTTTTCAAAAAGCATGGTATGCAGCACCAGCGTCCCCTTTCTCTATAGCAGTATGGAACATGTACTTTAAACATTTGTACTGACTAGGACATAGGCATTCATCCTGACATCATATTACCGTTTCCATTATATGTATGTATCTGTGATGCCTGTTGTCATTTCTCATGCACCATGTTGTGCTTAAAGTGATATAACTTATCTCAAAACTCAGTTTTGTAGTCTCTAGGGTCAGGGCTGAAAGAAATCTATTATTATATACTTTGTAACTCTGTGTACAATCTCCCTAAGTCACCTAATTTCACTATCAAATTCCATTTAGATGTACCACTTTGTAGCTGAACTGTCATCATTTGCAACAATGCAATACTGATTAAATGCATACCCCCCAAAAATTTCAGTCTATATCTTCATAGCTAACTAACAAACTTCTTAGCTAAGTACCCTCAAAGCACACACACACACACACACACACACACACACACACACACACACACACACACACACACACACACACACACACACACACAGACACACAGACACACACACACACACACACACATACACACACAACACAAGCATGTGTTGCAGTGTATCGGAATACTAACATTTCTTTACTATCCTTTTACTGCCCTTGTAGGACTGAGCAGTCATCAATCAGCCCTGTCTGATCCATGACACTCATTAAACATAGGCAGTATATATTTTCCTTCCCTGTCATGTTGGCTTGAATGGTACCAGATTTCTATCCCAGCCTGCACAGTATGTATTTAACTTGCTTCATCATCTTTTTAGATCCATTAGTTATCAGTGAATGGCCCACATCAACTCACATTCTACAAATGATTTTACAATTACTTGTTTTATATACTCTATAAACAGTCCATTAAAGACAATGATATCACTTAAATTCCTTCATGAAATGTAAACCAATTCAAAAGCACTCCAAAGATACAAACCAGCAGATAAAGAATTTGATGTAAAGCTTAGAATATGTACAAGTTCACTATGTTACCCTACTGATGGACAAAGGCTGAATGCACAAGCTTCAAATACCCGAGGTTCAATACATCAATGATCTGAATTTTTCCATAGGAAATTATTGTCAGAGTTGTGCCAGCAATGATGGCCTTTTTGAGTAAATTTACCCCTTCTTCAAGTTAGTGCAACCCTGGAGTTTGTATAAAGTTATGGAGGTGTGAGGGCTTGCCTTTAACATCTGGGAGTGCAGGGGAGCTTGCCCCCTGCAAAAAAAAAAAACACTTAAAAAGATGTTTTTTTGTTTTTATTTATTTATTTCTGGATGCATTTCAGGGATTCTGATTATTGGTGCTTTCACTTCCATCCACTCATGGTGGAGGCTTGTCACTGATGTTATTGCTGGCTGGAATGCAGATGATGGGGTCTGCCTATACATTATACTCAAAAGAATAATTATCTTTGACACTTGCTTGAGCTCTATTAGAAACCATGAGAAGGCGCAATTTATTCTGTGGAGGACATACAATCAATAATCCTGAAAATGTTCTTCCTTTCTTGACTCCAGATTCACAATTTTGTCAAACTTCTGGTAAGCACTATTCTTTCTCTTATCCAAAAACAATTGTCCTATTCCAAATAAGCACCTTCCCATCCTTGAGCCCTTAGTTTTTCTCTGACTTGATGGTGAGAGGTATCTCAGACATTAATGGTGTACAACAAAGACACCTAGAACTCTTGTCTCAGCAGTTAAGAATTTTTTTCAGCCACTTTTTGTTGAATCTTCTCAAAACTCTGGAAGACTACCTGTAGTCCTCATCTGCAAGGCTGGCCACATGTAGTCCTCATTCACATGGCTGTCCACCTGTAGTCCTCAACTACAAGGCTGTCCACCTGTAGTCCTCATCTACAAAGCTGTCCACCTATAGTCGCTATCCACATGGCTGTCACTTCTCCTCATCCACAAGGTTGTCCATGTCGATTCCCCATCCACATTGCTGTCCACCTATAATCTCTATCCGCATGGCTGTCCACCTGTAGTTACCATCTACAAGGCTGTCCACCTGTGTCCCCATCCACATGACTGTTAATCTATTGTCCTCACATACAAGGCTGCTCTACTATATATGTTACTATATACCAGAAAATAAAACATTTGTCTTATATGCTAAGGCTTCCTGAAATATATTTATAATCCTGTCTTGTCCTATATCCCTGATCATAATAATTTTATTTCCTCTAAAGTGAGTTGTAATTATGCAAAGTGTTACTACTGTTCTTTTAAAAAGCACTGCTGACACATTATACAACCTCAACAGGAAGTGTTCAACTATTTCCATTCTGTATGTTTACACAAAGTATTTAATCTAATTAATTCCCCATTTGTGTATTTTTATATTTGTTAATTGGGAATGTCAAGCTTGGAAGTCCCGGCTTCAGTGAAGAATCCTAGAGTCTTTCATTTGTTTCCCTTGTAGATTCATTGAACGTGTTTCCAGCTCAACTCTTTTTTTTCTATAAATCTTTATTAAAACATCAACATTTTAAATTGCAACATGAGTTCATATACAGAAAAAAACAAACACAGTAACAATTTCCATTATTACCATTGTTCACTTCACATATATTTCCTTTTAACAGTTTTCATTTATTTCAATATCACATTAATTGCTCAATTTCTGCCTTCCCTTTCCTTCTTCTGAGCATTATTCTGCATGTATTGTGAATTATTTTCTGTAATCTTTTACCTTCTCAGGTACCTTTAGTGTGTTGCCTCCTACAGTCTGCCTCAGCACATATTTGCATTTTACCACAGAGTTGATCAAAAGACCACTGATTGTCCCTTGTATACTAACAACTGCACTGCCTCCCTTATTAGCTTATACAGACCTAACACTGAATAATCATTCCCATAAAAGTAGACATCAGTCTATGCAGTGGCTTCACTGTCTAATCCCAGTCGATGACATTATTAAGGCTACAAATTATAATCTAGAGAACCTATACTGTGCAGATATTTTCACTGTTCCTTCTTATTGCTAAAGGTACTGTGTTCTTCTCCCATACTCACAATATCTCTTCCACTAGAATGTGATCTGTACTTCTTGTTCCAGTGTACCTTATACCACGCAGCCACATCTGCTGCCCCTTTGAGTGACATAATTATGTAGTGTCAAATATCTGGACTGGCTCCCCTTAATGTAGTTATTTAATCTATTCTTTTGCTTTGCTAAAATGTTGCCTTCTTCTAAGTTCCTTGCTTTAAAAATCATCCACATCATCTTAGACCTATGCACCTTAGCAATTCAATATGACTCATTCCATACTGCCCATGAGAAAAAAAGCCTTTCTCAAGCTATAACAGAGGTGAAAGAAACATTTTACCTGATGCCATCCAAATGCAGTCTATCACCTTGTCTTATTTCAAGCTTCTTCTTAACTCAGCCATATACATTTATCTCTTATTTATCTCTATCTATCCCTCTCTCTCTCTATGTATATATATATATATATATATATATATATATATATATATATATATATATATATATAGACAGATATACATACATATATATAGATATAATTATATAGATATAGATGATATAAATATATAAATATAGATATATCTCTATAGCGAGAGAGAGAGAGATGTCTGACAATTGGTCAAAACATCCATTTGTCAAATGACAACACATTGAACACGATTTGTTGGTCAGCAATCAATTGAAAAAACAATGTAAAAAACAAAAATCTTCTATTTTTGCAGGGCCTCCATGAACTCCCACCCCTGCTAATTATATATTCTAACTCTGAGATTGCACTATATTCGGGGAGGGGAAATACCCCAATCCCCATTGTACTGCAATCCCACACAAAAACAACTGCTGGCATGTTCAATCACCTATTTTTGTTCCGTCATGTCAGCAGGTTTTTTGAAGGGGGGGTTTGACAAGTTGTCTTTCAACAACTTGTGGGTATCCTACCTATAGCTAACTAGCTAGCTACAAATAAGTACAGATTCATTAATGTCTGTACTAAGTGTACACCATTCTGAGTGAATAGATGACACAAGCATAACTCCTACCTTCTTCCTCCTAATTTTAGTTTTCCTACTTATTTTCTTACAACCTTAATATGTAGTATTTCTGAGTGAATAAACAATATAACAAATGTGGTAGGGATGTGCCTGAATACAGACTGTGCAGACTTAGTGTAGGCATTTGTGAATTCATCCTCAAGATATACATCTATAGATAGATAGATATGTGTGTGCATGTGTGTGTGTGTGTGTGTGTGTGTGTGTGTGTGTGTGTGTGTGTGTGTGTGTGTGTGTGTGTGTGTGTGTGTGTGTGTGTGTGTGTGTGTGCAATTGTATTTATTATAGTCCTGGATTTCCAGTTTCTACCAAACATAATTTGCTTCTATCTCTGTTTGTTTTCTCTCTTTCAGCTTATATTTTGGCTTATACTTTTTTATTTTGTCACAGTCGATCTCTAATTAGCATGTGGCATCTTCTATCGTATATGTTCATAAAGCTAAGTTTCTACAATGCATTTATGATTGGAGAAACCCAAACTCAGCTATGAAAAAGAACAATTGGTTCTGATGTTTTTATTTTTTTCTGATCATAAGTTTCAGATAAAATAAAACCATCTAGTTACAGACATTTAACTTAATAATGTCAGTAACTTGATATAAACCCTGTGTACAGATAAATAAATACCTGTTTCACGTTTATGCATTGCTTGACCTCTGCCATTTTAAGACTTTCCTTGCTTGTTTTCTGTGCTGTCTTTTTCTTTATGTTTTAGGTTCATATGTTTTAGGTTCATTAACCCATGAGGGTCTTTAGAAGCACAGCCATACATACCCATGAGGTTTGGAAGTTTATAGGTCTAATAAACCAGCACTGAGCAGAGCATGACATCTTCATCAGAACATATACATTTATAGTATAATAAATGTGGATAATCCAGATTCAAAGCAACTTCTGAATCAGCACACTGAAAAAATAGTATTACATAATAGTAATGTTATTATGTAACTTGCAGAAATATCATTCAGTGAATAAGATTTGCTTCCAATTGTTTTTGTGCATTTAGCCTGTGTATATGTGTGTGTGCCAATGTATATGTGTGTGTGTGTGTGTGTGTGTGTGTGTGTGTGTGTGTGTGTGTGTGTGTGTGTGTGTGTGTGTGTGTGTGTGTGTGTGTGTGTATGCGTATGTGAGTCTATATGTATGTGAGCCTGGTGTAGCTGATAAAAAAAAATATCCGTCCTTCAGGATGACAATGTTTAATATGACAAAAGAGAAAAAAAAAAAAAAAAAGAAAACAGGCACAAACACGGAGCTGAGAACACACTGTAAAAGCAAAGATACCACAGTAGGTAATCCACAAACAATATTTATTAAAAAATGGATCCACAAAGCTTTCATCCCTGCACAATCAGGAACTTCGTAAGAATAAAGCAATCCCTGCAAAACACAGTCACCTTCTGTGTACCACTCTGAATTCACACTTGGACAAAACACCAAGACCACTGGTACAAGCTAAAAGCAGATTTATAAAACACTTAGCGCCGAGAGCACATGTAGCAGCTGGTTAGACTACAGAGGCTCCTGACCAGGAAAATCCAGGGTCTCAAACACCTATTCTATACAAATAGGTCAAAAGCCCTGTCCCTGTACTCAGTCTCATACAGACTGCTCAGAGGTGACCTGTGTCTGGCATACAAGGCCATCTCAGACCTAGCCTTGATGGAGTTGCTGAATATCCGTAAGCCAGACTCTACTCGCTCAACCCACATGCAAGGCCACAACCTGGTCTGTGGCATTAATAGAACTTGTTACCAGGATAGATTTGTGTCACAAAGACTCCCCCATCTGTGGAATAGACTCCCTCTCTACGTCAAGCAGAGTATCTCACTAGCCCTCTTTAAGAGGAACCTGGACGAATGGATGAGAAACAGAAAATCCACTCATGTGATCTCACCTGTGTCCCTGCTGGAAAGGGGAAATGTGCTGACATTGTGGAAACATGGGTGAAATTCTTGGCTAGACTTATAAGGGCTTCTGGGCCAATAGCCTAGTATCATCCTATGAACCTATGAACCTATGTTCTATCTGTAATGAACTATTCAGTTAGCTACATATGTCTGTATGTAGAAGGTACTTTGATAACAATCCTAAGGCACTTTACAATTCTCTGGTACTCCTGAATCATCTCCTTTACTCCCAGTTGGCTCTCAGACCAGAAATCATTTGGATGATAATTCCTTTTCTGCTCTAGCTTTCAGTACCTGGAACAAACCACACAAATATTAGAAAAGCTGTGCAAGAAAAATCCTTTTAGTTGCAAATGGTATATTTATCCAACAGTGATGGGACATACATTCAATTGAAAATAGAACTCAGGCATCTGAATTATATAATTACAGTTTGGCTCGCTGGATTAGAATTTATATATAGTAGTTTCAGCTTTCATGTAGCATTAAAAATGTCATATTATGCAGGGAGATGAGTTTGGACTGTTTTTGTGAATGGGTATAATTTTCATGTTTTCAAATAATCATTATGATTGTTTAATTAAAATGCTTATTTTTTTTTTAAGTATGCCATTGTTGTTTGCATCACATTGTACTGCTAAGTATGTATTATACAGTATTTACTTCTGTACTGCATGGATTGTGAATTGTATTTATTAGCATTTGTCCCCAAAAGGTTGATAGATTGATATATATATATATATATATATATATATATATATATATATATATATATATATATATGTGTGTGTGTGTGTGTGTGTGTGTGTGTGTATCAGTTCCACTTACCTGGATACTTAATAGGTGAAACAATAAATATGAATATATTACAAACTGGCAGAAATGAAATGCGGAACAATTACTATGTGAACATTTGCTTAGTTCACTTAACCAGAACATTTTTCACTGTCAGCTACTTACATCTTGATATCATTTTGCTTTCATGTTTTTGCTAGAACATCTGTGATTACTTTAGCAGAAAATATGTCATATATACTATACTGTCATCTGTTTTATCCGAATTTTAACCAAGCTGTCGTTATCCTAGCATGCAAGTTTTCATCTCTGTTTTCTAAGCCTAAATTTGTATAATAATTTGAGTAATAATATATATTCAAAGAACCTTGTACCAGTGCAAAAGTGAATCATGTAAGACTATATGATGTCCCTAGCCCAATAACTATACTAAACAATATGACAGTGAAATCCAACTGCTGTCATCTCAGATCTTGGGTAGTAGCATTACGAACATTTGTAGGAACATTATTCCAGATGAAAATGCACCATCCAACATAAGGTTTGCATGGTGATTTCATTTTTTATTTTTGTATGGAATGATGCCACACAACCCTAAACATGGGACTTTGGTCTTGCACTTTTAGTTAATAAAATCACCACTGATTAACCAAAGTGAGTGCATCTTGGAGGAAAAGAGTTTTGCCCATGCTGCAACGATTTTCAGTCAGTGTTAAATTTGATCAGTTCTGCTATTACAACATTTGGTTATCAGACTGCTTTTCTATTCCACTTAGTCTCAAATTGTTATAATTTTTGTATAAAATAATTCTATGCACAGAGCTGTCTGTATGTCTGTCTTATATGTTTCCTATTCAGTCATGTAACAAATATAACTTTTGATATATAACTGTAGCAAATCTCAAGCTAACATGAAATATGGGGCCCAGTTCAAAAAGACTTGCTTTCAGTGTAAGTGACCACTTACACCGAGAGCAGATTTCTTGGAATCTGGACCCTGTTGCAAGCCTTTTTATAGATAGAACTTCTACCACAGTAAGTCACTTAAACCAAGACCACAAGTCTTTCAGAATCAGAGCAGATTTACACTAACAGCAATGCCTTTGGAATCTAGTCCATGGTTAATTCAGGCATAAAACAATATATTTTGACAGGTAGATTACTCATAATTATATGTTTATACATTCAGAAGCTAGAATTTTAAAAATCTTCTAATGGCAATACAACTGAAAAAAGACTATTGTATCTATGGGAAATGTTTCTTCATTTAACTTTGTAAGATTTAAAGTCATTTAGAAGCATCTAAAGATGATGTAGGATATTAAAAATAAAGGATGGTGGCGTGCTCTGTACCCCATCTGATCACTGTGAAAAATAAAAAAAAACTTTTGATGACAGTGCAGCTGTTTAATGAGTGTATAATATCAGCAAAAGAGAGAGAGAGAGAGAGAGAGAGGAATGCTTATTACTTTGAAAGTATTAACTAAAGTGGATTAGAAAACAGTATTGCATTTACTAAGTATGCAGCGGTATTTTTCAAAATTATTATTTTTTTTCAGCAGTTAGGTGCAAGACTTTATCTACATCCCATTTGGTCTGCTTTGGAGTAGTGTAATTTATTTTATTTATTATATTTACAGCAGACAAGCAGATGTGGGCTCTTCTGAACTCGGCATGTTGTCCCAACATGAATTCTATTATGTTTGGATATTTCAGTTTACTTTTTTTATTATGCAATATATATATATATATATATATATATATATATATATATATATATATATATATATATATATATATATAGATACATACTCCAGGGGGAGGGTATGGGTGAGACAGAACAAGCTCAGTGTTGTATATTACTTTGCATTGGAATATATAATGTTATACTGTACTGTAACAATGTGGAAAGTTGTAACAAAATGCTACAGGCTATTAATAAAACTATGATAAAATTTATAGTGTATACTTTTAAAATAAACTATTGCTGTATAATTACTGTCTACATTCTATTCCCTTATTAAAACAGTGTTATACTGTCTTAAAATCTCAGCATATTTAACAAGAAGCATATTAATGCATGCAACCATATTACGATATTAGTTCTTCAAATACTCTCCTCTTAAGAAGGAATAAACTTGTGGTCCTCTCACAAACATCTAAATACCAGTACAAATATGCTTTATTTGCTAGATTACACCATTTCCAAAACCTTGATATTAATAAAGCAGGCTTTAAGGCTCTTTAAGAATAGCCACATCCCTTCATGTCCTGGATTTCTTTTTTTCATCTCTCGCTCTCTCATGTTGATACTTCCCTTTGACGCACCTTAGTAATTCAACTTCATGTTTCTCCTGCCACTGCATTCTGTTGACAGTGAGTATCAGCCACATCCCAGCAGGGTACGGCAGTGCTCTGTACCGTAAAACACAGATCGAGCCAGCACCTCCCTCCCATGTACTACTGCAGACTGCAGTTACTATAGATTCATAACACATGACTGGGCCGCTCAGAGACTGTGTATGTAAACACCTTCCCCAGTCATTTGGTTAATTTGTCCTCTCTGTCCCTTTAACGTTTATCGGTCTCCTTTATTTCTTTCAGCGAGTCTTTTTTACCTCCCGCCTTAATCTTAGCATCAGCTTATTTTATTTCCTTGAACTTATATTTGAATTTAAGTATGATGGTGTTTATTATGTTAGCATAAAATTGTTTGTGCTTCCTACATCCATCCCTCATTTAATGCCTATTTGATTTATACATTGATTTGTTTTATTATATTCATTTGCTCTGCTTCATTATTGTCTCAGTCATCCTTAGTTCTGTTATGCTAGCCTATCTGATATAATTTGTTCAGTCTGGATCCATTTATTATAATGCAATATTTTACAGTGCACAATTACACCTATGATCTGTGTTTTGTACTGTATACAAGAAATTGCTTTATTTCTGTAATGTCTGGAGCTTTTAATCCCAAGGCTATGACAGAAATATATCTTCTCAGGTGGACATTCCCATTTAACCAATACAAAGAAATAAGCAACCAAACAAATAAATAAATTAACCTGGACCCATCCATAAGTGAATATATAGGATGAATCATTGTGCATACTACCCCTTTTAAACATCAACATATGCAAAGAATAAAAGCATAAAAAATACAAAATAAAATTACTACAATACAAAAAATAGAAACGCCTCATAATTAGCTTAGACATATGATGCTATTAGTTGCAATTTTAAGCGTAACCCTCACTTTTACAGATTTCATAAAACAAATACAGAAGTAGATCTATGTTCACTTAAAGTAAAACTATTGAGTTGTTAGCTTTAGAAGCTTGTTAGTTTGGTGATATTTAATTTTGTTGTAGATAATATGAATTATGGGAAATATATTCCATGTTTTTCCTTCCTCTCTTTTTGTTTCTCTCCCTGTCTTCCTTTGGGCAATACAGACAATACTATAGCAACAGTGTATTCTGAAGTGAGCATTAAACATTTTATTTCATGGCATCGCTGACAGTATTCGTTCAGTGAAGAAAAAATACTATAGCTTAAAAATAGCTAGAAAACAAATACGTAGTAGGCCAAATATGCAATAATGTAGCTGCAAGCTACAAGGAGCAAATATGTGAGATGAAGAATGTGCAATACATACTGAAGTCTCTTTTGATTTTCTAACCTTTTTGCAGTCCCCTAAATCCTAGAAACATGTCAAATCCAGGTGCAGTTAACTTATGTGTTAGTCATGGACTTATGAACATGTTTTTTCTTTCTATGTTTTTGGAGCAAGTTACTTTGAATATGAATGCATTACATATATATATATATATATATGTATATATATATATATATATATATATATATATATATGTATATATATGTATAAAATGACTGACATGAAAGTACACTTTCCTTTAAAAGAGAAAATTGGTTCTTATTTTATCTCTGGATGTAATTATATGGTTTATAAAAATATATATGTAATAAAACTAGCAGATGTTTATCTTTGCTTTTTTGCAATACTAACCAAATGGAATTGAGAAAAGCACTGCTGTTTCTTTATTAGGAAGCATTACTTACTTGGACTCCCTATTCATTGTCATGGCAAATATATTTTGATATTGCAAAATTGATAACTTCCTTCAATAACATCATTCATTCATGTGCATATGTCACTGTAGTCCAGTTGTATGAATTTAAAAGTTTTAATATTGATTGGCTTCTATTTTTCATCTTCACAGGAAGAATCTGCTTTAGGAAGAAAATGTCATGTGTTAAATCATAAATATAGATTCCAAACTATAATGCAATCTAATTCTTACTAACAATACAATGCAACAGAGTTTGTATCAAACATTTTCTCACATAACTCTAGTTATCAAACACATTTTCTCTTAAGACTAAGCACATAACTGTAAATTATCATAAAAAAATATTGCTATTTTTGACAGAAAGATGTCATCACAATATAAAATTAATTTTTAGCATAAATATTCTGTTGGTTTCTTTCTTTCTCTATTTTTTATTTACTGCTGATAAAACAGATAGCAAAAAGGGGCAATTAAAATAAAACATATTACAGAAATGTTTAATCGTCAGAAACAATAATTAATTAGAATCAGCAGTTTTAATAAGTATTTCATTTGCTTTCATTTGGAATGTATTCAAGTAATAATTGCATGCATATGAAATATGGTACCATATTCAGTGACTTAATTTATCTTCCCTGGTAAATTAATATTGACTGAAATTAAAGCTATCAACATATATGTTGTTTGGCCTCTAAAAATGCATTTTGTGTCTTGAATAAATTGGAATATGGTGGTTGCACAATTGTCTTCATTTCAAGATTATGTTTTTGTTCCTTTTGTGCTTATGAAGAATGTGACAAAAGGTTGGATAGAAAAAAAAACGCCCACATAATTTACAGATGAAAAAATACTTCTAGTGTTCTTAAACATTATTTTTGACATAAATGTGTTTATTGTTAGACAAGCTGTGATGAACTTTTTGTTTCATGCAATCTCTTGACAAAAGTGTGCACTTTTGTTTCCACACAGAAACTGATTGAGTTCAATTATTGTATGTATTTTATTATTACCAACAAAATATTCTAGTGCCATGCCATTTTAAGTAAAAATGAATGGGGTGGGGTTGTGTGCATATACAATCCTGTGTGTTTGCATGTGCGTGTGTGTGTGTGTGTGTGTGTGTGTGTGTGTGTGTGTGTGTGTGTGTGTGTGTGTGTGTGTGTGTGTGTGTGTGTGTGTGTGTGTGTGTGTGTGTGTGTGTGTGTGTGTGTGTGTGCATGCTCATGCATGTGTGAGGTGGTGTGTTGTTCTTACAGCATATTTCAACTCTGTATGCTGAGTACCCTTCCTAGCCTGGCTTGTTTCTCCTGAATGTGAAGAATTCATAGACATGCTGAAAGAAAATATACATCTAATTATTATTAGGCACAACTTGTAATTATATTTTATTAGCTAACTGAACTTGTTATGTCTGTCTCACTGTCTTGGGATTAAATGTTCTTGGATACTTTGCATTTTATGCAGTTGTGTGTCCTGATTTATTTCAAAATGCTGTTTCCTCAAAAATGTCTTTGTTATAAAGATTGCCATGTTAAGTTAGGGAATTATTTATTGGTTAAACTTTTATAGCACCTCTCCGTATGACATATGGCTTGGTGTATTCGTTTTGGAATGATCTTTTAATTGGGGGTAATATGTTTTAGTCTGTATTTCAACTTACATAATTCACATTAGGACTGTAGTAAACCTGTTAAGACATTAAAAAGACAACAAAGAAAAGGCACTGTTCAATACTTCTAAAGCTTTAAGCAGAAAGAATCTAATAGGTGAATTATGACACTGAGCTGAGGTATTTATTAATTCCCTGCCTGCCATGGTAAGTACATAGCTGCTTGTAAACTAAACTGGTGTGATTATTGCAGTTAGTGTTAATAGGGTAGTTTCATAAGCTGTTATGAGATAAGAGACTGGCATCATACAGTCCAGAGACATGAATAGATTGCATTAGATAGATACATAGACAGATAGATAGATAGACAGATAGATAGATAGATAGATAGATAGATAGATAGATAGATGGCCAAACAAAAAGGCAGACTACCTACACCAAGTTATATGGTCTAGAGACAAACACACATTGAGACAGAAAGACAGAAATTGCAAAATCTGCTGCTAAGTATCTATGCAAGTTACATGTATTACAGAAGCCCAATATGCCCGTTACAAAATGGAGTGCAACCTAAACTAACATACATATTATTGCAGGTTCATAAAGCATTTGCTGTAGAACCAGACATTTGTCCTCTATGTGGTTGTGAAGATCTCTGGATTTCTGTTTACTTACATAATAAGATGATAAAATGTACCCCATATACTTATTTAATTTTTGGCATCAACTTTCAGACTGCAGTAATTGTAATCACAAATAACAGCAGACATAACTGCAGAGTCCATACCTCTCAACATCTTAGTACAAGAAATCTGGACAAAGGCCTAAAAGAGGGCATGTTTTAAATATTGCTCTTATAAACTTAGAAAGTTGCCAGAGTAACAGGGTTTGTTTTAACATGCATTTTCTGAAGGAGTTGAAGTCTGAAACTCAAACTGATGCCATTATTTAGTGGCTTCGATCTTCAGATCATCCCAATGGTTTAGCAAAAAAGAAAAGAAAAACTTAAATTTTATGAGGAAAAGACCAAAAATATAGGCCAGAAATCTAGACATTCTGCGAAAATCTGGACAGTTAAGAGGTTCGGAACACTTTGTTCAGCCATTTCTATTTGTTCGGTCAAAATCGTGCTGGTTTACATCATAGCTTCACTATATATATTTATTTTGTGTAAAAGCAGGTGCAAAGTGCAGCTTTCATTGCACCAAACCTGCTTTGTAATACAAAATGCATATATTTACTTAACTGTTTAATGCATGCATTCATGCATATTCATTACTAGTATAGCATACTTTCTCTGGATTTTTTGTGTTTAAAATAACAAAGGCATTGTTCGCTAACTTCTATGTGAGACTCAGTTAAATGTAGCCGTTTTTTTCTGTATGTTATTCACTGAACTGTACCTCGTACCCCCCCCCCCGGAAAAAAAAGCTGCTACTATTTGCACACTTTAAGTACACCAAAGGTAAGACTGTAAGATCAGGTGTGCATGTGTGGATCTGTTTGTGTCTGACTAACTACCAAGTTAAAATAAAAAAAATACTCTTCTGTCTACCTTTGCTGCTGTTCTCGGTTTCTGGTCAGAAGTGTTTCCAAATGTTGTGTGCTTATAACGGTAGTGCAGTGTTCTTGTGGAACGAAAATAAAATTCTATGTCAGTGTTTACAAAAAAGGTGTAGCCAGGTGCACTGCCATTATAAATATGCTTATTTGTGTAGCGTGCAATAATGTACTTCCGTCTATCCACCAGGTTTTGAAAATGCTTGTCCTTGTGAGGATAATAATTTCTCTTTGTACAGCTACGCCCCTATTTTTTTCTGCAGTAAATTTGTGACGGAAAAATCACAGACGACGGTTCTAGAGCAGCTTATTTTGATTTAGTTACCAAAATTGCCTTTACAAGATTATGCTTTATGATCCCTAAAGCGAAGTTGCTTTTTACAATAAATATGACTATTATCTTATTACAGCAACACCAGTGATTTAAAAATCGCCTTTTAACACCTGTCTGCGAGACACATTATCAACATGTCTGTTTTCTTTTTGGAATTGCTTTAATGGATTGTACAGAATCACTTTTTTTCTGTGAAATATAATTTGAAAAGCGCAAAGTTGTAAAACGTTAGACCTCATGTTTTGAGGGAACGTATTTCGAGGTATACTACAACATTCACTGAAAAATATTATTTTTAATACGGGATTAGTTAAAATCGTTCAAGCAAAACGAACAAAAGAGTGAATCCCCTTAAACAGCACAGCAATAACTGCGTGAATATTCAGATGGAGAGGAAAGAGTCGAACTCGCAGTCTTTAGTAGGGAAACCGTCTCTTTTGTTGGGGCTGTTCGGGTCCACGAAAGACCTACCTAGAGCATACACCTGTGCTGTCTTTTTATAATTTTATAGAAATAGACTTTTGCAACATTAACAGCTGAGTGTGTTAAATGAAAAAATAAATAATGAGACAAGCATGAGTGCCATGAACAGCAGCCATATCCGTATCAAACATCAGTTTAATTTGGATTCGTTAATCTATTACACAATGTTTAAGGACTAGAACCCGATTTTTCTTCAAATATCTATACAATCCAGCAAAGCCAGTAATTGTTCCAAAAAGTTTCAATATATTCTAGTTAAAAACAAAGAAATATCTTAAGTTCTGCCATACACCACTTCACTGAATGCTGATGTTTTGTCTTATTTATGTAATCCATTCTCTGATATTTACATAGCTGTGACATTCATTTTCTTTATACTTACAACTTAGATTACATAACTGAAAAAAAATCACAGCAAGTACTTTATTCTTTTAACCCTGACAGTGCGAATACCAGCAATGCTCCATTCTTCAATAATACCACTAACCAAAGGGGAAACGGAGACTATGCATTAACAGAATAAGCTTCAGTTGACAAATGAGAAGGGGAAGAAACAGTGCAACTTAATTGTCTTTATCTTGGTTTCAAATAGATGATAGTGGTCTTATATGTTAAAACAATAAACCTGTTTTGAAAAAAAAAATAGATGATAGTGGTAATACTGACTTTACACAATAGAGCAGACTGTTGTCAGGTTCCCATTGCTGTAACAAGCACCCCACCATCCATACCTCTCAATTTGTTTGCTCAAGAACGCTGAATAAAGCCGAAAATAAAGTGTGTGTGTGTGTGTGTGTGTGTGTGTGTGTGTGTGTGTGTGTGTGTGTAGGGGGTCTAAATCGGGCACTTTCTTTTACATATTATCCTCATTCTCTTAAAAATATAACACTGCAGGTCTCGCATCAATATACATTTTTTTCAGAACACTAAGAACTAGGAAACTCCATTGTCTGCGCTGGCATTATTGTTTAACTGTAAACACTGATAATTTACCACAAAAATAAAAAAATATATATATTACGAGGTCCAGGACAAAAATATGAGGCAAAATCAAAGGAAGTTGAGAAGTATTCCGCACTACCACCCTCAAGATATCAATGTTAACGGAATCGTCGAAAGGCACATACCTCTCAAATGTACCTCATTATGAACAAGCATTCCTCATTTGGGGTCTTAAAAGGCCCATATTCCTCAAAGTTCAATACTGAAAGGGTCTGTCACACATTCGGTGTTATGATGTATCCATGGTAAATCGTGCTGGATCATATTATTTCATCAAAATAACTTTTTATAAGTAGCACGTTTTAACCATCCTGTGAGCTTCCTAGTCGAAGTTGTTAGTAAGCTGCTAGTAGGTGTTTCACGTTTTGCCCGTTTGTTCCACAGTATGAAAGGTAGTGTTCCTCATTTTAGAGACGGAATGTTGAAAACTATGGAAAAGCAAAGCACCCATTTTATACAATAGCAATATATTTTTTATGTTCACCTTAATCTTTTAATAAAACATGGACAGCAATTTTCTCACTAAAACTATTTTATTACTAACCATCTTATTTACTGTGGTAATGAAATAACCTCTGCATAAATCAGCAGCACTCTCTATGGCGGCAGGCAAGCTTTTCTTAGATAATTTGTGCTTCACAGAAGCAAAAAAGCCCGAACACCTGGCATTTTAACTCAGAACACTTAATTGTAACAGAGTTACTCAGGACTCACAATATGTAGGATCTAGTAGTTAACAAACAGCTCTATCTTTTCTTTGTAGAGGTACTACAAATAAGCATTACCACACAAGTATACCAAGGATAAACTATAATGCCAACAACCTTCTGAAATAATACATTTCGTTTTACATCGTGACACTTTTTTCTACCAAGAATTTGGAAAAAGAAGAGTCAACAGTCAAATGTAAAATAAAATAAATAAACTGACCCAAGTCTGGTTTGTATCCATCAGTAATGCACACTTAAAGTAAGCTGTTGTCATAAATGCAATACATAGTACATTACAGCGAAAGAGCAAGTTAACCTTGTGTATTATTGTTAATTTTTATTTCTGGTACTTGGCAGTTAAGATCAATGGATTATCCTTTAGCTTATATCTTATTTTAATACAAAGATCATACGTGTTAGGAAAATGTAATTAGCACCAAACGAGTAATAAAAACAGTATTAATTGCTGTACATTTGTTTAATGCAAATAACATTTTACAATAGATCAAAAACATTCATTTTCAGTTTAAGAATTCGTAACGTTTACTCAACAATGGCTACGCTGAATCTAAAATGTATTGCTCTATAGTTTACTTTTCTAGTTTAAGACTTATAAACCGAAAAATTGCTACATTGGTTCTATTTTAGTTCACCTAGCCTAGCATAAATGACGATAAGTAATTACGCCAACCCTCACTCCAGCACACACACACACACACACACACACACACACACACACACACACACGCGCGCGCGCGCGCACAGCCGTAAGAAGTTGCACTGATGTACCTGCGTACTTGGAACGGGAGCTGCTCCTTAGTCCCAGCACGGGGATGCGTGCGTTGAATAATGTGGCTCCTCTCTTAGCATTCACCGCGTGCCTTAATTGTATCAAATGAAATCAAGGTCCGCTGTGAACACGTAGAGCCTAACCCATCCTGTACCAACATCTCCAGTATCAGGGCACATACCAGAACTAACATCCCCAGTGAAGATTTCTAAGCACCGAGACTCCAAGGTTAGCCCTGTATAGGAGTACCAGCGCCAGGAGGATCGGGGTTGGTTCTAGCAGTGCATGTCATTGTTGTGTCAGTACTTGCACCAGCACTGTAACCACCAACAATAATGGCCCCACCAATCTTCTACGTTACCGAGTGAACCTTCAGTCTTCATGCCTTCCCGCCGTGTTCTCTTTGGTTGGAACAACGCCTTTGTATTTCTCTCAGCACCGGACAGTTCCTTAATGACCCTCTCAGCACGGGACAGCTCCTTCGAGTTTCTCTCAGCACTGGACAGCTCCTTTGCTCTGTCACTCCTGCCAACGTATTAACCCATTTGTCTTCTACTAGCAAAGGCTGCACTCTTTGAAAACCGGGTTTGTTTAGAGGGCAGTGCATTTGGCGATTTCCTTTTTGGGCTCACAGGATATCGTATACCATTTTCTCTTTGAATTCTTTCAGATATTGAGTTAACAGGGGTCGCAAAATAGGTCATTCCACTACGTCTAGGTACATATGCGGTGTTGACCTGATGTGCAGAATATACGGACATGCCCTTCCATATTCAGTGGTCGTACAGTCTATGGTCTTAATCGATATTTGTGGGTAGTGCTGATGGGTTCCACAGAGAGCTGAGCACTAACGCTACGGAAAAAGAACGAAAAAGAATAATGACAAAAATCACGTTTCTCTACGGCAGAGATAGGGCCTAATTAGCAATCCGGTTTCATGTCTTCAAAGGCAGGGCAATGTGTCTTTTGCCCCGAATCAGGCATCCATAAAAGACATTAGATGCTGCAGTTGTAAGCTCTGGGAGAATGCAGACTGCTCAACCTGCAGCTCTTCCTGTACTGTGTACCAGAAATGCTGAGCGCAGCTATAATATATGTTCTCTGCCCCCTCCTACCCAACCCATCTGATGCAGATTGTAGGATTAATGAGAGCCTACAGTCCCAGCTGCTACCATTTCAGGGGGCTGTAGGAAGAGAGAAGACGCCTCCCTAATCCAGGCACAGGGTCTAAGCACGAGACTGGGGCAGAAGGAAAGGGGGAGGGGATCTGTAGAGGTAGCCATTGCAATGCCCCAGATTTTACAAGTTCTTTTTTTTTAATCTCTAACATAACGGTATCCAGCACTGAAAAGCACAAACAGCGCTAAATAATCCTACATCTATATATATAGCTAACCACACACACACACACACACACACACACACACACACACACACACACACACACTGAATCAACCGGTACTAAACAGTTATAATCCGCAATACCAGCAGTCGTCAAAGACACAGCGGTGTCGAGCCACATATAAATAAATGCACGCTAGATTTCAGTGTCCAGTAGAAGTATGGACCTTTTTCTTGGGGGGGGGGGGGGGGGTATAAACTACAACACTGCCCTTGCTGTCTTTCAGAGATTATGCTAGGATACTTGTTATACTTAATTTAATTTCAGTTATCTTGTATTTTGTAGCACCATAAATAACTAAGAGCGTGTCATCAAACGCAACAGAGTTCATCCAGGAAAAGCATCATCTTTATAAATGTATGAAAGTATTGACAGGTAACATTTTGTTATGCATAATTATCAGTTCTTTTTTAACTACACCTATGCTGATGTAACGTATAAGCAAATATGAGACCCATAGAGCAGTGGGGTAGTTCACCAAATCGGTTCATATAGAAGAAATGAGTCACAGGCACATTTACACGAAACCTGTAACATATCAATTCACGGAAGATATGTCATCTACTTTTTTAAATCAACATTTTATCAAGGGAACAAGTCATTGTCTAACTCCAGACAGAAAACCTAGATATTTCTTTTAAGTTGGAATATTCAGAAATTATAGCTGTAGCCGAAGGTTAGAAGTGATTAATTTAAGTACCGGGTGTTCTTAGGGATGCGGGGTTGTGCCGTATTTTTCGGAGCATTTCAAATATGCCGGCAAATACTTGTTGTGGTTAGTGTCCTTTACAGCAAATCGTTAATATTTTACACAATTCGTATTCGATACATTTTGTTTTCTTACCATTGACACAGACTGTGGCTAAAATGGGTCTTTCCCACCTACCCAGTTAGCAAATATCTAAATAAATGAGTAAAATAAAACTGCAGATATTCTGGCAGGTACTGTTTTCCCCAACATATTCCAACTAGTTTTCGTGCTATTTTCACAGCTGGTGTTACTATACAAAACCACAAAACCTCCTTGACTGGGTAGTTAGAAGGTATACACACTGGAGTTGGAGTTGGGTAGGTCTCTGTGGTCAAGTATGAGCTCTTACAAACGCAGAAAAAAAGTCGATCTGCTGGGGTAACAGAGCAGTGATGAATGGGGGTGGAGGTCTTTGTGTCCTGTGTGTGCAGACTGTCATTAGCCCTTTTACATTAATGTGTAGTTTGAGTCTTGAGACCAGATGTGTGTCTGTCTGTCTCCCCCTCTCTTTCTTTCCCTTTGCATTAATTTACCTAAAGAGGATTTACAGGGCGGATCAGACATTTTAAAAGGCAACCATGAAGTTAAATGCGATTGCAAGTAAAATGGGGCCCTGTATATATTAGCATCCATTAGCTCTAGACTGGCATTGCCCTAAAATGAATTACACCTATTATTGTTTCGAAATGTGAGGTGACTGCATGTATAAGGATCTGGATGGAAAGAAACAGAACGTGATGCAAGAAACATAAGCGATACTCGTATACCTATTTTAAAATACTCTACAGTGAGATTCCAGCATTCCAACCACAAGAACGTATCCCGAGTTAGTGTTTTTTTTAATTATAAGACGCAAAGTGTCCTTCTATTTCATTTGATTCTAATTTATATAATTTGCTGCTGCATCTGTAAGATCACATTTAATCTGGATTTTTAGCATTATTTTTATTTGTTATTACATGGTTAGGGTGTCAGATTGCCTGTTTCAGTTGCTCCCTTTCCTTCAACAGTGTGTGTGTGTGCTGCCCGTTTCCCGCATGTTTAGTCTACTTACCGCACACTATTATTAATAAAGAATTATGTATGTGATTCGATGACCCTTTAATTAATCTGCTAAAAGAATACAGAAATTAAGTCTGGGGCATTAAACAAGTGTAACATTTGAGTTAAAATATAATAATAATTAAACGTTTGTTACTTTCTGTAAACTATATTCAGTTTTCAAATATATGTACCGAATAACCAAGGAAGGACGGTGTATTAGAGTATATTAAGAGTACTGTAAATTAATCTCAATAATACCAGTCATGGTTCGTATAAAGACATGTATTGTGTAACATGCTACAGAATGCAGCCTAAGAAACCTGCACACATTTTATGGCATATCTTTGAAATTATTTGACTTCTTTCCTAAGCAAATTACGTTGCCATTGGATACACAAGCATGCTGAGATTTAATTTTCTCCTTTTCTAGTGACTTGTTAATTTTAGAATAACACGTCAGTGAGCCTATTTGCCGATTTTGCAAAGGCGGTCCATTAGACTTGTTAAGGAGACTGAATCAGGTGCGCCTTTTTTCTAGTTGCCTACATGGTTACCTAGATGTACTAATGTAAACTCATGTATCAGATCTCACACACATACACACACACACACACACACACACACACACACACACACACACACACGATAAGCATTTTACGTTTCTTTCCTTCTTTCTTTTTCTTTCTTTCTTCCTTTCCTCAAAAATCGGGCTATTAATAAATGTAGACTTTTATATACACACTGTTTGCTTAGACTGGGATGACTCCTGTCTTATGTAGGATTAAACTGCCGTTATGTATACTACAGTCTGTGCTACACTTATATCACAATCCAGGGGCATTAAACATTATTGCAATGGTCTTTAAAAATACACCTCATGGTTGGAAGGGGAAGATTAATATTCACATTTTATACAACATCTCCACAAATACCATACCACATGCAGTGAATGATAATGAATTTTTCGGTAGACTTCATTTAGTGACTTTAATGTGTATGCACCCGCAAACTGATTTAACTTTATTAAGCACTTCAGTAACTTGAGGTACATTAAGGGTGAACACTTGAGAGAAAATATCTTGCATTATATCTGTAAATCATAGTAGCTAAGATGTTTTGGGTATCTTTAAAATTATATAACAATTAAAAAGGCCACAGTTCAAAAAAGGCCTGTATCAGTATGTTATGACCTAGCTTCTTTGTCTAAAACCTTACTCAAAATAATAAAACACAATAAATACACGTTAAAAGCAAATACATCAAGCGTAAACGAAGGGCAACATATTCCCTTTTAATGTATGATTAATTTTCAAGAGGCATATTTATTTAGCTGTGTTTCTGCGTTCATTGCTGAGTATTTACCAAACGAATAACAACGAATGGAAAAGATACATTCTTTTATGAGAAAAAAAATACACTTTTTCTTGAGAAGTTGTACGTTTCTGTATCAGGCTAAGTATAATAACAATGTCGATATACTTACTGCTTGTTTTCCATATATATTGAAGGGACACTCTACAATACTACGGATTCGTTGAAAACACTGCAGACCAAAGCATGGTGAATTTGTTCTGATTAGTTGTATTATATTACCTGACGTAAACAGACCTTTACTACTTGTAGTCAACAACGTTCCATTTGTCATTCAAGGACCAAACTCAGGGCATACACTGTCCCGCCCAGGTGACGCAAATTCAATGAGGTCCACTGAGCCCTCATTCCATAGTCAAGTTAAAAATATCGAGCGGGGTTTGTACATTTTTCAAAATAACGTTTGATGGCCACATGTAGCCAAAGAAACCTTTGCCCATTTCACTACATGGAAGTGCAGAGGCATGTCCCCCCTCAGTTGTGGATCACTTGTAAATATATTATTTTTATGTCCCCATAAAAGGGATTGTATTTGAAACTGGATTTATCTAGCGTTATTTTTGGCAAACATTTTAATCTTTGATTTATCGCATATAAGAAATGACACAGAATACTTTCGACAAGTCTGCGCAACGATAGAAAACTGTCTGGCAGTCTTTCATATCTGACTCGTATTCCCAGTAGTAATATTTATTTACCCGATTCTTCCTTCACATGTTTCAGTCAAGTTAAATAGCAATACCCTTTCCCCTAGAACACATTTCAGGAATTCTAACATTTAGTTAATTGTAAGGCTTAGCAACAATTTTGAAACCAGCAGTCATATTTGACAAATTAATCACTTTCCACATATTTTTTGAAATTCTAACATTACTTGCACGCTATGTATGTAATAGCTCAGGTATTTTTCATTTGCCTTTATTTGTTTACACATATATTGATTAAGCATCTCGGATCACCTCCGTCACCAAGTCAATTTTCGTACTTTCGTTTTAAGCAAGCTTTATGTTTTTTTTCCCAACGCGAATGAATTCTGTGATTTTTTTTCACGAGTTTACTTTCCTTTAATTATATATATATATCGGCAGCATACCTCTCAACTGTCCAGATTTTCGCCTCATATTTTTGGTATGTGCCTCATAACATCTGTACTTTTCTGGATTTTGTGGCAAATCAGTGAGGACTGAATTCACTAAATAATGACAAGAAATTGAGTTAAAGACTTTATATCCTTAGGGAAATGTATGGTAATACAATTCTACCAACTTTCTAAGTTTATAAGAGCTATATTTCAAAGTTGTCTCTATTTTGGGGGCTTTGTCCCTCATTATTTTTGACTTTGTCCAGATTTTGTGTGCTAAGAAGTTGAGAGGTATGACCGACATATAGGTATACAAGTATAGATATAGACACAGACACATAGGTATAGGCATGCAGATTCTATATTTTTATACATATTCTTTTATTTAATATAGTCATATAGTCAGTTATTACACTGAAATGGGCATTATTATTCCTTTCTTTCTGCTTGGTTTGTATAGTTTATATTCTATTCTACTCAATAAGTGAGTCTGTCATGGTATTATCATTACAGTATTTGCAGGCCACTAAAATGGTAATTGTATCTGTGTTAGTGGAAGTGGGGAATTGATTACTGTAACACATATTATTTTTACTAGTTATCTATGACTTATTTGGTAAGTAAATCGTCAGTACGATTGAGAGAGGGTTTAGTGAAATGGATTTTATGTTTTTTAAGGGTGGTTTGTTAGTTTTTCTCTGTAAAGCATCAACATGACATGTTTACAGGCTATGATTGTGAGCTAGTAACCTGCATACAAAGAAATGATAGCATATCATGATTCATCCCCCTCCCCCTTGCATTCTGTGTGACACAGCCGTGTCTTTCAGTTTATTTTTGTTGGAAAGTTATTAAAAAAAGCAGGATATTATCAAATTATCAAGTTGCAGTTTGCCTACTTATCTGTGTAAATGAAAAGACAAATAAATGGTTTAATAACATGTTGTCTCGTGGGTAGTTGGGAATAAATGGCCAAGTAAAATATCAGCCATACTGCCATATTGTCTTACCTTCAATGTTTTGAAGAGACGGTGTCTGCCTTTTAAATTAGCCATGTTTGTTGCCTTCTTAATGCAGCTGCAGCTAGTCAAAATAATGCTTATGGAGTAAACTGAAAATCAGATTCAGCATAATATAGCCTGCTCCTTCTGATCTGAAAAAGGCAATATGAGAATATTATTGCGTCTATCCATTCACTTAAAACAGTGGGACAGTCATAAAGTTTTGTTATTATCAGTTAATTTAACATAATTATTTTAAATGGCCCTGCTTTGAACAAGAAAGTACAACACTGTCCTGTGGTAACACTGTTACACTATAAAATGTCCTCCATCACAGTTTATTACATCTGCAGGCTTCTATCAGTCAAGACAGATTCTTCAATCACTCACAGCCACCTCTCTCTCTCTTTCTCTCTCGCTCTCTCTCCCTCTCTCTTTCTCATAATTATGTATAGTCATCCATTGTTTCATGGGGGAAAGTGATAACACTACTTTATCATCAGATCATTTGATGTCATACCAATAGAGCAACAACACCACAACAGTGCAGACAGGTTAGCAGTCCAGTAATGGTAGGAAAACACCAAACATTTTCCATATAGGATGACAAAAATGCAAACCTGGTAGCAGCGAATATTAGAAATTCTTGTAATTTAGTCCTATTACTAGCACTTGCAGTACTCAGCACCTTTTATAAATCCAGATAAGACAAGTTTTGTTTGGAATTACATTTGACCTTCTTTAAAATGCTGTGTTACAGAAACCAGGAAAGGGGCAGTCCAGGTTACTGGCATATCAGCAGTACTAGAATTAATCTAACTATGCATGACAAGAAACAACAATGTTGCAACTTATGTTTATGATGTAGGTTCTTTTACTAATTTGGAGAGCTAAACTCAAACCAGTTATTCACACATTAAATACATCATTAAATCATATGAGTTCTCTTGATTATTTTAAATAAATCCAAAGCTGGCAAGTCTATCAGTATAAGCCAAATGTAGTCAGTTAATAAACCCCTGGAATGCTATCAATGCTTCAATTTCCTAGCATCAGAATCACTCATAGAGTCTTTTTAACAACAAAGTAGGTGTTTTCATGGATTTCCAAGGTAAACAGAAAACTGAAATTATTTCTGTTTAAGGACCAGAGCTAATAAATGTGATGCAAACATAAGTGGAATTTCTCAATGATACTGTGATGAAGGGAGATACTGCCAGCCCAGCTATCTGGAATTTTGTAAATAATTATATATCATTTGTGAATACCAACATGATTCATATACAATGCTTGTGTTACAACTGTATTAGAACTGTATGTCATGTGTATATCAAACTAGGTTTGTACAGACATGTGTGCAGAAAAGATATTTTATAAAGTGTTTGTGCTTAAAATGCAACCACAATGCACTTCTGGAATAGAACAAAAATGTACATGCACTGTTGTAACTATTTAAATGTATATATTTTAACAGTGGAAACTGTAACACAGGAGGTTAACTGCAGTCCAGCAAAACTTCAGAAAAATAGCTGAAATTAAATTACTTTACGACTGCGTAATAAAAATATCTTTCAGTTTCGATGCAGCAAGGAGACACGATGTCTAAAACTAGGGACCTTTCTGTATTGTCTTGGAAGTGTTTTATTATTTTATGACTTCCAGCATCTGCCAAAGATCTGAGGAAAAGCCCTTGTCTATGTATTTTTACAGGTAGATGCTAAATGCTACCAGTTGCCATCAATGGTTGTTTTGGGCCTGGGGACCAGAGGTCAGATGACAAGAAGTGATGTAATTCTGCAAGCTAGCCCGGCAGTAATATTTGAGATATTAATTTGAGAGGTCTCTTAGAGAGACACAGCATTCTGTATTCTGTCTTGGATCTGACAACAAAACCATTCAACACACATCTGCCTTGCTCTGCTGAAGTAAGTTTCTAGGGAACAGTATAATTCTCTTCGATATAGTCAGGAATATAACAAAGCTAAATTTAGATATTTTTCTTTATTTATTTGAGACTGTCCTGCAATGTTGTTTTAAATATTTCCTGTGGTTTTGAATTCTGATGTCACTGTGAATATATACTGCATGTTTTCTTATTTTCTTATTTATTATTAAATATATTTAAACCTTTCATTGTGGCTTATCTTTGTGAGACATATTTAATTTCTGAGAGTACTTGCATTTTTATTTTATGACACTGTGTAGGCCACTCTTAATAGCCTTGCTCTTGGTCAAACTACCATTTCTATTAATAGTAACATTACACAGTAAGATTCAATATCCTTTGTTAAGGGCCTTAAAGTAACTGACAAAGAGCTGGCTGGTGGCAATGATAACTGCCTTATAGTCTGGGCAAAAGGGGGCATAGCTAGTAAACCTGTGCCAAACTTTCCCAGGTGTGTGTGTGTGTGTGTGTGTGTGTGTGTGTGTGTGTGTGTGTGTGTATAAATCAAACCTCAAAGAGTGTGTGTGTCAGCTATTTGGGTAGGGACACGAAGCAATGGTTGGACAGAGAGGGTGCTGAAGGTCTTGGACTGGACACTCAGGTGAGATCTCAACCCTATAGCTTTGCCAGTGGGGAGTCTTATTGGCAATCTGGAGGAAAGAGGGAGAAACCAGCGCCGGACTGATTGTGGTCTCTGTGTGCTCTTAAGGGAAATTACACTTGATGCAGAAAGCTGCATCTGGAAATAGTGTGTGTGTACCTTTGTCATCCTCTCAGTGTACAACCCCCACTGGTGCCAGTGGTGAAGATTGAAGTTCTTTGATTACTGGTCCAGTGGTGGATCATCACAGATACCATTAGTAAGAGAATCCTAATTCAAAAGCAAATCTTCAGTTCTTTAGATCTATTTCTGAAATTACTAGTCTAGTGAAATGTGTCATTAATTTCTTAAAAAAATGACAGTGACAATGACAATGACAATAATAATTGAAACAACAGAGATTCACATCAGTAGCTAACATAGTAACTAGCTATTCTGGGTAATTAAACAGTATAAGCTTGAATAAGCATAGTTTCATGTCCATTAAAGTAATAGTTATGGATTGTGTGCATACCGTTCTTTTAGCATGCAGTACTCCTGGATCATTGGTAGCATTCTTACCTTTAGGACTTTAGGATTAAAAGTAATCGGTACTAGTCTGCACATCAACACTTGGGATTAGCAATGTATCCCCTGGTAGGACAATTTTAGAGAATGGTATAACATCAGTAAGGCATGCAAAGATTTCTTTATGCTTGACTAAACTCAGTCATTTGTAAAATGAATAATGAAAGAAAATGTCAAGTACTTACACGTAATTACTTGATAATAACCAAATACACTGATTCAGTCTATATTTTCAGTCACAATCTAGGATGATTTTTATAGTAAATGGAAGAATGTTGGGTAGCATACTGGTAAAATCTAGTTTTCATTTAGCTGAGACTACTGGTAGAAAGGAAGTAATGGGAAAAGGTGCATTAGTTGGGTAAATTGCATCTTTAAGAGGAGATGACAGTGGGACATTCACTGTTGGAAAAATACTTCTTTATGTTTGCACAGTGATACTGCAAAAGACACTCTGAAGTGTGGAAGGGAACCTCATGAGTAATAGCAGTAAAAGATTTCAAGTTAATAGTATTTTTTTATTTGAGAAGTATTCAAACAAACAAACAAACAAACAAACAAACAAACAAACAAACCAAACACACAAACAAAGGATCATAATGAATTTTCCAAGAAGGGAAACCAAATCATTATGCAAGAAAAAAAAAGAGTAAACAAGGAGACAGCAGGAAGCAAAACAAACAAATTAATAAAACAGAAGAGGAAACCAATGTTTCAGATGTTAAACACATATAACTTTGGCAAGAGCGATTGGTACTCAAGTAAAAAGATACAGTGCTAATTATAATAATCTCAGTATGTACAGAATGACAAAGATAAACAGCAAATAGAGGAAAGTGCTGGCTATTGTTAAAATAGTCATCGGAAGTGGTGACAAAGAATACTAAGAAGGTTGATGAGGTCTGTGAGGCTGGAAGCATATTTTGAAAACAGGCAGTGCTCCAAAAGAAAAGGAAAACTTTGCAGCATCAGTAAAATTAACAATAAATATGGGATTCACTGATAAGAGAAATGAGACCATTTAAATGCCTAATGCAAGGAAGAACAATTCTTTTTAAGGATTGTGAAACAAATATTTTATGTAGACTTTCTTCCTGTAATGAGATGCATGTATTGTTGTATAATGGAAAGCAGTATGTGAACTAAGCTTCAGGTACAAGGAGCACACAAAAAGACTGAATCTGGTTAATACGGAACTGCAAAAAAAATGTAGAAGCCATTTTAATATGTTTTTATTGAAAATATATTTTAAACATATAAGTAATAACATTGTATTCAATAAAAACAAATACAGGTACTTATTTTTACAAATCAAAGTAACAACAAATATGTGCAATTTGGAAAAATACTGAAATAATTTTAGTATTGGTGGATAATATTAAAATTATAAAGTTATTTTAGAAAGTAATTTGTCATTATACAGAATATTATGTTTTAGTGGATACAACAGTGCACTGTTTTATTTACCTTAGTGAATGTTTGGTGGTGTCCATCTTTGAATGGACATGACAAAATATTCTTACTAAAATATGGAAAATTAGCTATTTATAGACCTTTCAAATTGCTGTTGTTTAGAGAAAGATAAGTAGCAATATTTATTTTATGGAGACAACTGAAATAATGTTTTAACTGCTAATTGATGGGAGAATATGAAGTAACATGTAAACGACAAAAAGTGATCTATATATAACAAACATGGATAGTAAAAATCTGATTGTAAAAATGTGTGCATTACGTGGCAAGAAGGATGAAATGTATTTTGATTTTATTTCTTTGCAGAGAGAAGAAAAAGAATGAATAATGAAAGAGAGCAAATCATTCTGTTTGAAGAAGAATATAAGGAATACCAGTACAAGAAAGAAAAAAAAAATATGGAGAGGAAAAGGAGAGAAAAGGAAAAGGCAATAAATAAATATAAGATTACAAATATATCTGCCATAAAAAGAAAAAAAAAACAGTAAGTTAATTCTTTGCCAAGGAAAAACATGAAGGAGAGAACCACACCTGATATTCTAGAGGATGAAGAGCACCATGAAGAAAACCCCCGCAGATCTGGTAGTTGGAGTACTGATGACGATGATGGACAAGTTCTTTGAAAACAAAAATAATGCCAGTGGAGGGAAATATTAAACCTAAGACAAAGAAAAGCGATGTTTGCATATGTACTCTGAATGCCAGCACACTTACAATTAAAGAAATTAAATGGATGACATTATGCTTGTTGTGGAAATGTGAAATTTATACCTTTTCTCTGCAAGATGTACAGCAAACAGTAGGACATACAAAATTTTAGTAGAAAAATAAGATGATAGATGTGAAGCTGGGACTACAGGTTGGGAAATGCAATTACATATTTCATGGGCTTTTAAATAAAAATAGTAACGTTTTTGATTTGTTTGTGGTCAGAGGTCTAATAACAAATACACACAACAGTAATACAACATTAAAAGGTCTATATGTGCCACAAACAAATAAAATGAAGAACAGATTTTCAAATAAATTATATATTTCCTTAAACTAACAAATGGAAAATAACAGGACTTGGAAGTTTAATTAAGACAGTAGAATGAAGTAAGGGAATGAACATATGAAACAAAAATCCTTATATAATAATATTACAACCGAAACATGCAGAATATGTTTTTACTTGAAGGAGGAGTGTACTGAAAATATTTCAGATTTATATAGCAGATAAGTATAAGATTAGATATTGTATGAGTAAGGTAAACAAATTATCAGACTATGCTGCCATTCTATATGCATTATAAGAAAAAAGAAAGAATAGGTATAAAACACAGAGCTGCATGTGGAAACTAAATGGTGAAATATTAAATGATAAAAATAAGGGACATCACTAGGAACTTTATCAAAAATAGATAAACAACATGGGACTTTTAAAAATAAATTTAAGAGCGATGTGAAATGAAAAGGTAATTGAAATGTTTAATTATAAAAATGTTGCAAAAATATAAATGACCAGCATTGGTCCAGCATCACTGAGACATGATATCTGCATGTAACAGTGGCAATCAGGGTTTGGGTACCAGTCCAGTGGTCAGCTGATGAGGGAAAGGAGGAATGACTAGTTTTGACAATTCACCTTCATTTAGGAAAAATAATTTTATCCCCTTCTCTTGTTGTAGTTTTGAGTACAGAATGGTGAAATTGCAGTAGGAATCTCCAACAGAAGAATGCAGGAAGATAAGAAGATATAGGAGTATATGCATGTATGAAATCACCCATAGTTAAAAACATTGCACAGCTGAGTGCAAGGGTGATTAAAATGGATACAGAAATCAGAAAAAAATAAATTTTAGCCTCACTCTGTGATGGCGCAAACACCCTACTGTATACATAAGTGTTGCTCTTAAAGGGAGCAAAAATGGCTAGAAGGTAAGGGAGAGGATGTTCTGTCAGCAGAAGTAAACTGGGATGGTAATAAAAATATTAATCAAGTAGGAGTAGAGGATTAATATCCTAAAGAGTGACTACATGCAGCGATGAGAAATAATGCCATGAGCAGAATAAGAAAAAAAGAAGCAGTCTGCAGCAAACAATTAAAAGAATATTGGAAAATATGTTTAATAATCACACTGGAGAATGCTGCTGGGATACATATCGAGAACATGTAATATGAATGCTGCTGGGATACATATCGGGAACATGTAATATCCAGTGAAACATGCAGCATTAAGATATGGAAATAACACTGAATACAGGAGGAATAAATGCATAATGAAATATTTGTGACTGTATGCTAGAAGTGTTGAGGAAAAGTGATAGAGGAACTTGAGGACACAAAAGGGTCAGTCTGTCTACTAGAAATGCACCATCCTATGTCAACACTGATTGAAAGACAATGCTATGGGGCTACCAGACAAAACAGGCAATTCACTTAAGGAACTATAACCTAATCCAATGTTTGGAGACTTCAGTTATATTAGTTAGATTTGTACAGGCGGCTCAACCCACTACATAAGAGGTGAGAGAGAGCTTTGCTCCATATTAGGAAAATATAAACTTTTGCCAGTTGTCATTTCAATGTACTAGTCTCAAATAAATATGTTTTACTGAAGATGTACCCAGTGAAGAAATCATACCCAGAAGATGGTATAGATAAACTAATAAGTATAGAATAAAAAAGCTTAACAATGCAAAGGATACATGAGCTGTTTTGCAAGCTTTATACATAACATGCCAACATCTGATTGTAAGATCTGCTGGTGAAAACAGCTCTATAAGGTTTCTTCATTCGTCTGCCTTAAAATTGGAGTATTACACTGTTTCTCCCCTAGGATTCATAGATTTTCTCTTCACCCACTAATTGCTGAATGCAGGTTGGTCAGTTAGTGCAACAGAGAGAAATTTTGATTCAGATTTAAGATATAAGCCACAAGGAAAAAGAATGAAAGACCTCACAGCAGCTCATTACTATGTCTCTGAATCAAACACTGTGCTGTTAGACCTGACTGTAATAGCATTCTCCCTAGCAGCCCATATATCACATTAACAAAGGCAACCCCAAGATGCAAATCCACACACACACACGCACACACACACACACACACACACACACACACACACACACACACACACACACACACACACACACACACACACACACACACACACACACACACTTCCAGACTTGCAGTTCCTGACCTACACCTCTCCCCGGTATGACCACCAGGGAGGCACATTTGCACATGCATACATTCATGCAGCCTGATTTATGCTCATACAGGCATGCACACACATACATGTGTACACACACTGACACCACCCCACCCTCGCAGCTTTGCTGGACTTACATGCACCTTGAGTACTCCCATAGGAGTGAATGGGTGACTGCCATCTTTTGAAGTTGTTTACTTTTTCCTCCTAGAGTAAAATTTTGCTTGGCCAACTGGTTCTCTGAATTACTCAGATATTAAATCTTGAGCCGTGGAGATTTTTGTGGGATAGTCCTGACTAATTAGTACTAACCACTCTTTCAAACTGTCATATTAGAATTTGGCTTTGCCTGTGAGACTGCTCTTTATGCTGAGGCTTTGGTGAGGTGGAAACCCTCAGTGTTAGAAGGGTCTCTTAATCAGAAAGGCTTAACATGATAGGGAAATGTCAAAGCATTGCACTAAGTCTTTCTGAATCTCAGGCATTGACTTTTACTTTTGTTTTATTGAGTGCTGTTTTATTTAAAAATACATTACTATCTTAATTCTAAAAAAAACAAAAAGACAAAACTAATCCACATAACTATCGCCCTATTTCATTGATTAATATTGATATCAAGATTTTTTCTTTTAGCTTTTTTTTAACAGAAACTTTTCATCTTATAATTCCATCTATAATATCCACAAGCGGAGCGGTGGGCTATTAGGCATACATGGGATAAAACTCTAACTTCTCTAATATCTCTGTTGAAAAGATAAAAACCAATGTATGCCCTAACCCTTTGGATGCCTAAAAGTTTTTGATAGGGTAAAGAATTTTTTTTTTTTTCATTCCTTATTTATTTTTAACATTCCCCTATTATATTTATGATTAAAGTTTATATGATAATTATACATAAATGTTTAGTAATTAAATCCATTCCTCTCTATATAAACCTTTAAAAATAACTAATGGCCTTTAAAGCAATTTAATAATATCATTTTCTTTTAATGCTATCTTTCTTTTCTCTTTAATATATTCATTTTTATACTATTTCTTTATATAAAATAAAAAAATACAATTCAAAAAATTTTTTCATTCAAATCATTTTCTAAATACTTTCTCAGCCTTCACAATGATCACATCTATTTTCAACATCCGCTCAAAAGATCAAAACAACAAGGCATTCTCATTTCAACTGAAATTTTGTTTAAATTTTCTCTTTTCCCATTAAACCAATTCAAATTCAAATTACTTCCTCTTAACTTCAACTTATGAAATCAAATATCTCACAACTTATTTTGAGTCATATTTCTATTTCTATCAATTCAAATATCATTCAAAATAATTCTAAAATAATCTTCTTGAATCAAAATCTCTCGAAAATTCTTCTCTCAAATTGAAGGATTAAGCTATAATCCCAAATCAGCTATATTTAAGATGAATATACTTCCAGACTTCTTATTCAGTTTCCTTCTCTTTCAGTTCAGTTTAGCCAAGCAGTTGGTTTGTCAGTTCTAAGTGCAGGTGGTTAGCTTAGTACTAATTGCATTTATTTAATATCCCAGACCCCTATTTAATACTCTTTGTAACCACTTCCTTCAAAATTTTATATTTTTCAATTTATTTCAAATCTTCAACAGATTATATTCTCAAATCAACAATTATTGATTATTTATAAGATTATTGTAAACTTAAAATTTATTATTTATGATTCCCTTAGCATTAACTAATTTAACTTAACTCTCATTATTATTTCTTTCCAGCTGCAATCCAATTTACTTTTTCACAAACAACTTTCATTAAAACTTAAAAATTTAAAAACTTTAAAAACAAAAAGATTATTACCAAAAAAAAAACCTTTTAAACTAAATCCTCATACTAAAATCAATATCAATTCTAATTCAATCTAATAAATTATCTAAATACAAAATTAATAATCTTCAATCCAAAACATAACTAATTTCCGCTAAATAATAAATTCTAAATTAATAAACTCAAATAAAACAAATTAATAAAAATCCTAATTAATAATATAAAACATTTAATCAATACATTTACATAAATATTACTACATTACAAATGTTACCTATCATTACATTCTAGTTCATATTATATCTAAGTAAAGGTCAAAATCTCCTTACTAGAATCTGTGATTCATAATCTTATCTTTCTAAAATAGTAATCTCTCTCTACAAATATTGGGACAAATACTTTCCCCAACCAAAATCATTTTTTCCATAAACAAATTCCTCAGCCATAAAAATTCTTCATCTTTTTTCAAGCTCCTCAGAAGCTCTCTAACAATAATAATTGCTTATTGCACTCTGGCTAAACTAGCCAAATTGTCACCATAACAAGTCTCCTTCCTGTCCCTCCATGCATCCCTTATGCATGTCTCAAATTGCTGCACAATGTCCATCTCCATGGACGTCATGCTGCGTCCCCGCATGAATGCTGACTGTCAAAAAAATCCTTTTCAAAAATCAAAACCTTTTAATCAACTATGTTTTCTTTAAAATTTCTAATTCTCTTGGGATAGTCCTCTTTCAATCTTTTCTAAATTATACTCATCTTCTTATATTCACATGTTTCTAACATTCTTAAAACTGGATGGATGGTCTCATAACTCTCTGTCATGGATGGATATTAATGGGCTTCAAAAAATTACAAAGAAAAAAAAATAGCTGATAAAAAGATCAAGCCTGTATATGCTATTTTAAAACTTTTTTGGAAATTTTCAATTCCTTTTAAACTTCTTGTCGATTGTGTCTTATATTCCTTAATTTCTATTCTATTGAATTCCTTTTTTCCATTACCTCCTTTTTTTTCACCTTTTATCTTTTCTTTCCTATGTAAGCATTCTTATCTTATATTATATATATATACTTTGGCATAATATGATATTTTACGATCAGTTTGTATTGTACTGTTTTTTTTTAAAAAAAATAAATTTTTTTATTTTAAAAGTTCTTAGGGCCACCAAACAAATATACGTGTTGCATTCATCAACTGCAAAGACATTAACACTATCTGCATTGTGAGAGGAACTTTGAAAGCATTTTTAGTTAAAGTACATAGAACAGGACAATGTTTTAATTGGGAGGGTAGTATGACTGCTCTATGAAGATTTTGTTTTTGATTTACAGTTTGTGTATCTATATTGTTTTCATTTCTTTTGGCCTTGTATTTAAATGTTGTTTCACTTTAAATGTATTTTTCTACTAGTCTACGAGTTCTAGTTGCAAGAAGAAGCCTGTGTTACATTCTTTGTCTCCAAAAAAAAATAATTGCATTTGGGTTGTTGAAGGAGCTGAAATATATAATTTTTGCTTATAGGTTCATAGGTTCATTGGTTGTTACTAGGCTATCGGCCCAAGGGCCTATACAAGCCAAGCCATAACAATTCCCTGGCTATTTCTTCCCACACTATTTACTTCCTGGACCCCTGTCTAGCAGGGCGACTGACGTGATCCCCGGGGTGAATTTCCTTTCTCCCATCCAATCGTCAAGGTTCCTTTTGAAGAGGGCCAAAGAGGCACTCTGCTTGATATGTATGGCAGTCTATTCCAGAGTCTGGGGAGTCTTTGGGTCAGGAACCTATCCCTCCAGTATGTTTTGTTTATTGTGATGACAAGGTTTAGATCCCTGGAATGTGTGGCTCTGAGGGATTGGGATTTCTTTAAGTGTAGCATGTTCAACAGCTCTGGGTTTGACATGGCCTTGTATGTTAAGCAGAGATCACCTCTGAGTAGACGATATGCAACGGAGAATAGCTGGAGTTTTTTAAGGAGGTCAGCATAGGGCATCTGCTTTAGGCCTGTTATTCTTTTAGTGAGGTACTTCTGCGGCCTTTCCAGTTGTTGCAGGTGTCTTGAGAGGTATATACCAAATGGGGCATTGTATTCTATAATGGGTCTAATGAGGGATGAGTACAGTGGGACAATGACCTCCTTTTTTCTGGATGAAAAGCCCTTAGTGATGAGGTGTGCCACAGAAAAGGATTTCCTGACTGTTGTGGCGATGTGGTTATCGAAGGTGAGACCAATGTCCACCTATGTTCCTAAGTCTCTTATCACTTTTGGTGTTTAGTATACTGCCACCTATGTGGTAATTCATGGGTACATGTTTTTCCCAAAGGGGATAAGTATACATTTCTTAGCATTGAGCTTGAGCCCATGGCTATGGCACCAAGCATCTGTTTCTGTAAGGCCTTTTTGTAGAGTATTGTATGCTAAGAAAACAAGTCAATATTAATTTGGGACAGTTTTTAGGTAAAAGTGCTCTGTGAGAATTTTTTTATAGTTTATGCACTTACAGTCATGTTGTATTTTGCTCTTTTTTATTGCAGCCTTGTTTTTCTTGGAGTGTTATAAGTTCTATAGCCAAGAGGTAAGCATTTATGTTGTATACTATGACTCCAAAGATATTATTGTATCTGAATTTGAGAAAGTTAAATTTTATTAAAGATAAGAAAGCAGGTCAAGGTTTACTTATGACAGTGCCAAGGTAAGACTGCTCTGCAAGAATTGTTTGGTTTATATATTATGTAATTATATTTTCTTATTGGCATTTGCTCTCCCTTTTATTGTACTATTCTTGTTTTACAATTTTTCTTTGAGTTTTTAAATTTCTAGGGCTAGGAAGCAAATATCTGTGTTACATTTTTATCTTCAAATGGATTAATTATATCTGAATTGTGGGAGGAGCTGAGAAATAGAATTCTTATTTGGATAACGAAGCATGCCAAGTTTAATTATGAGAGCTGCCAGTTTAGACTGCTGTGTGATGATTTTTGATTTTTTACCACCCTACATCCCATATCTTTGTTGTGTTTTTACGCCCAGTGTCTCTTGAGTTGACCACCCCTTAATTAAGTTTGATTTTAGAGCCCCTTCTATATTTATCTCATCCATTCCTACCAGGGAACAATTCAAGATCATATTGGGAAGGTCCTCCTCTTAAAAGAAGCAAACTTCATTTACTTTCCACTTTATACTTTCCTACCTACCTGCCTACTGGTTGGACATTGTAACTCCTAGAGCTATGCACCTTTTCCATCACAACTGTTTACATTTTTGACCTATTTCTTAGTGCTGCCCAAAAAAGAGAGTAGGAAAAGGCCTAGTTAGGTTCAAGAGAGAGAGAGAGAGAGGGAGGGAGAGAGAGAGAGAGAGAGAGAGAGAGAGAGAGAGAGAGAGAGAGAGAGAGAGAGAGAGAGAGAGAGAGAGAGAGAGAGAGAGATGCATAAAAAAATGTGAAAACAGGGATCCAGGACTGTAACATGAAAGGATTAGCACAGGCAGGACAAGAAGCGTGATAGAGGCATTTGTGAGGTGCAGAGGAAGTTTGCCTCAGAGACATTTGGGGCAAAGGATCTGGGGTGTACAAAAGAGTAAGTAAGTCCAAAACCTGAAGATGGGATCAAGGGATGTTAGTACAATTGACTAGTCAGGAATGAAAGGATGGAGTTAAGCTGGAGAGGAGGAGGCCACAGGAGACGTCAGAATGATGTAGGGGGAAAGTTAAAGGGGAAAGGCAGAGGACAGGTGGACATGGGCACAGATTGTCAGGGCAGTGCAGGCAAGTGGCATGTCAGAGAGTAACGTAAAAAAAATAGGATATGCAGTCAAGAAGGGTGGGGGGGTAAGGATAAGAAGGCCAGGGTGGTAGAAGAGATACAAAGAATACTGACAGTTGATAAGGGGAGACACAGCTAGAGGTGGACGGACAAGAATTGTAGTGCAAGGTGAACAGGATGTAAGCTGCAGGAATGAACATTCAGCCTGATGGCAGAGGCAGAGGGTTAAACGGGCAAAGCAGTAGAATGATAATTCAGAAGGAGTGCAAGAGGGGTGGGGAAGAGCTTACATACACTACAGAAGGAGAAGCAACTATCACTGAAATTGAATAAGACAGAATGGTGGATGTGTTGCACATAAGAGTGGTTGTGGCATGGGCAAGAAAAAATGTAGAAGAGCCAATGCTGGGATAGAGAAGAGAAGACAGATTGGAGATTGGACACTCAGTCACAAAGGGGATTAGGAATCTATCCAGGTAAGAAAGGAGAGATCAGATTCCCATCTTCAGTGCCTATATTCACCACTCCATGTATCCCGTCTTGACCAAGTCAGCCATCTCCTCATAAGTTTTACACAGTCTAAAACCCTGAAAGTGGTTTCATGGGAATCTGATCTCTCCTGTGTAAAACACTGGAAGAGATGGCTAACTTGGTCATTGGGGGGGGGGGGTATATGGAGTGGTGAATACAGGTACTGAAGATCTGTTATAAACAGCTGAGATGTCCACAAGTAGGGCCCAAAAGACAGCAGAGGGATGTCAGAAGAGAAGCCAATGTGGTTACATAGGAATGTAATGATAGAGATCTAGAGATCATGATAAAAGATTGGATCTGCACAAAGTGGAAAGAAGAGGGTAGGTGGTAGAATAGTTATAGTATAATGAAGATAGCAAAACAGCCTTCACAAAAAAATGCAAGGGGCAGATGCCACACTAGGAGGGAGGCAGGCAGAATGGGAAAGACAGTGGCAGGCACCAGGACAGAAAGAGTGAAGGCTCTGAGAAATGTCTACAGTTATGGAGAATTATGCACCAGGACCAGATGATCTGCCTCTTAGTGTGTGTTGTTAGACACCCTAGTATCCTGACGGAGATTTTCAGCATATCACTAGTGGGTACAGAGGTGCCAAAGGACAGGAGAAATCAATCAAGGTGGGGAGCAGAAAAATCTGGGGACTTATGGACCTGTTTGTTTAACAACAGTGGCAGGGAAAGGCAAGGAGAGAATCCTGAGTAGTAATATACCAGCATTTGTAGAGGACAGAAATCTCCAGGAAAACAAATAATATGGGTTCAACACTGGAAGGAGATGCCCATCAATCCCGATCTAGTTTTATGACTGGAGTACAGGTGAACTTTTACAGGCATATATAAGCAAACTTTTTTAAAGCAAGCTTATACTCCTAACACCTTGACAAAAAAACCTTCAAGGGGATATGAAACAAAACAAGTAAAACCTTTAAATAGTAGAGCCAGCTAATTAGATTCAATCAACAATCAATCAATCAATCAATGAAACAAAAATAAATATAAAATCAAAATGCATTATAATAACAGTTTTATTCCATTTCCTGGCTCAAGCCATAATGTTTGATAGTAGTGCACTTCATAATATATATAGCTTTCTTCTACCTAAGAAGCTCTGTTCCATTTATTGTCATTTTATTTATTTTGCACATATATATAGCTGTTATAATAAGGGGTATACAAGAAGGCAGAGTCTTGTTGGACTTTGGCAAAAATCTTTGACTTGGTCTCACATGGGAGGCTTATGGAATAGCTGAAGGTACTGGAGATAAGACCAGGACTGAGAAACGGGACAGCTGTACTGTCAAGCTAAAGGATACAGAAGGTTATGGTGAGAAGGACAATGCCAGAAAATAAACAGAGTGACCATGGAGAACTTCAGGGTGTCTGTCCCAACAGAGTGTAGCCTTCCTGAGATCACAGATGCACAGGTGAGAGCTGCTCTCTCCAAAGCAAAAAACACAGCATCAATGGGACCAGACGGTGTCCCGGACTGCATCTTACACGAGCTCCAAGAAGAACTAAACCCTCATATAAAGTCACTGTTCAATCTCATCCTTACTACAGGATATGTACCCAAGGAATGGCGTACAGCAACAGTGGTCCCACTCCACAAAGGTGGTGCCACAACAGACCCCAGAAACTATCGCCCTATAAGCCTGACTAGCCTGGTCTGCAAAGCTATGGAGTGTATCATCATGGAAATCATAAACAAAGACATTGGGAACCTTCAGACATTGGATCCTACCTAATTCGGCTTTGTTAAGGGCAGATCTTGCCTCTTGAACCTGGTCGACTTTTTTGAAACAGTTACCAAAGCCATAGATGAAGGGAAGTTAGTCCACACAGCCTACCTGGACCTCGCAAAAGCCTTTGACACAATACCCCACTCGGGCATCATAAATAAGCTCACCAGCTTAAATATCAACCCCTATGTCACAAGATGGGTTGCAAACTGGTTTAAGGATAGAACCCACATGGTCAGAATAGCAGGTGCCATGTCAGACTCTAAACCAGTTACGAGTGGCATCCCACAAGGCTCAGTCCTGGGACCTTTCTTGTTCAGTATATATTTGTCCGAGGTACAGGCTAACACGGGTGGACTATGGCTGATCAAGTTCACAGATGACTGCAAACTGGGTACCGTAATCAACTCTCCGGCTGACACAATCATCCTCCAAAAGGGTCTCACAGAGATGGATAACTGGTGCCAGAGCCATGGCCTAAAGCTAAATGCCAAAAAGTGCATAGTCATCCCCTTTGGGAAAAACAAAGTGCCCACAAATTACCACATAGGTGGTAATCCATTAAGTACAGAAGAAATAATTAGGGACTTGGGGATCCAAGTAGATAGCAATCTCTCCTTTGACAATCACGTTGCCAAAGTGGTTAGAAAGACCTTCTATATAGCCCACCTTATCACAAAAGGGTTCACATCTAGATCAAGAGAGGTCATTATGCCCCTCTACTCATCACTTGTCAGGCCCATAATTGAATACAATGCCCCATTTGGGATGTACCTTACCCGACACCTGCAGCAACTGGAAAGACCCAAAAAGTACCTCACCAAGAGGATCAAGGGGCTCAAACAGATGCCCTATGCAGTTCGGCTAAAGAAACTCCAGCTCTACTCAGTTGCGTTCCGCCTACTCAGAGGCGATCTGTGTCTGATGTATAAAGCCATGTCCAACCCAGAATTAATGGACATGCTTCACCTCAGGAAATCCATATCCTTTACAGCTACACGCTCCAGGGACTTGTACCTCAGCACAGAAATAAATAGGACATGCTGGAGGGACAGATTCATATCCCAGAGGCTCCCCTCACTCTGGAACAAAATCCCAATCCATGTTAGGCAGAGCCCCTCATTGACCCTCTTCAGGAGAAATCTTGACCAGTGGATGGGAGATCATAAGTTTACCCCTGGGATCTCTTCTGTATCCCTGCTTGACAGAGGTACAGTAAACTAACCTTAAAAGGGCTACCTTCTGTGATCTACTATACAGAGGCACAGTCAACTAATCTAAAAGGGTGGTGAAAGCCAAACACACTCTGGCTAGGCTTATAAATGCCCTAGGGCAGATAGCCTTTTATCAACCTATGAACCTATGAACCTATGTCCTTGGCTCAGTGCTCTTTAGTGCATTTGTCTCAGACATATCTAAGGGTATTAGCAATAGGATCAACCTTTTTGCTGATGGAGCCAAGATAGATGCAGCAGTAGAGGGTGGGGAAAGAGTCTAGGGTTGGCTATGGAATTGTTGAATAAGTGTTCAAAAAGGTGACATTGAAGTTCAATGCAAATAAATGCAATTAGGCCACAATAGCTCTGGTTCATGTAGCAGCTGGGGAGTGTGACTCGTAGCAAGAGAAGAGAAAAAGAATCAAATGGCGTTGTTCATGCTGCGACTGGACAACGAGATAGATTGAAGGCACAGTGGCAACACGTAGAATACTGGGTGGATCCTCAGGAGAAATAGATTCCAGGAGCACAGGTAATGCTTCCCTTCATCAGGACCTTGGTCATACCACACACACAGAGAACTGCATGCTGTTTTGGAGGTCATATAAGAAAAAGGACATCAGTGTTTTGGAATGAACATAGTGGAAATCTACCAGAATGCTTGATGGAATGGAGGGGAAGGAATATGATCACAGGCTAGGACAGCCAGACTGTTTCTCTCTTGAGATAAGAAGAGATAAAGAGGAAAATGTATTGGTACATAAGATTCTATCAGGGAGATATGAATGGGTTATTTGAATCAGGAAGGACAAACGATGGGGACACGGGCAAGAGATTGTGGGGACTAACTTCTCCCTTGATCTCTGAAAGTACTTTTTCACAGTGATTGCTGTAGACCCATGAAATGGATTACTGAAATTGGCAGTACATAGAGAGAATCTACAGAGACATACAAGGGGACACAGGGCAGGTTGATAAAGGGCACAGGATAAGGTAGGGATGGAGGGGAGCTAAAATGTTCAGCTATTTGACAAGGCAACTAAGTAGGCTTATTGCCTACCTCTCCAAATAAGCAAATATGATACATGTGTGTGGGAATGTTTAAAAGCATAAATGCAAAACGTATTCCATGAAGAAAACTTTAATATAGCACCATTACATTTACAAATTAAAAAAAGTAAGATAAATAAAACTTTAGGCACTAAAGACTTGTGTGCTTATTAACATAGTCAGGCAGTTTCTTGAATCTAAGTTTCAGTGTCTCAAGGTTAATTTATGATTATATAACAGTTTTGGCAATTGATTAATCAAAAGTGGATTGGTGTGCCCTGGCAGTTCAGTGGCTAATATGTTTAAGGAATGGTGCACTTACAGGAGATGTTAGCTTATGACGCATATGATATAGTTTATGTGAAGTGTTGAAATGGTCAGTTAGTGCTTGGTATAGTGGTAGAAGCAGCAATGGTGATTGCCAGGAAACACAGTGGGTGTTACCATGGCCTTGCTAGGAAGCATGTACTCAGTTTGAGAGCACATCCTTCGTCATGTGCCACACTACTGTGGACTGAATATGGGTCTACCAATATCAAATATTGCAGGAATAGAAATGTGGCAGTTTTGTTGTTCTATATTCTTGTTCGCAGTTTTTTTTTTTTGTTGCTTGATCTAGTAATAGGATTTCAAGAGACAGGACAGTAGCCATGTGGCAGAGCTTTGCTTTAATTTATTTTTTATTTTGTAAGTTTGTATAAACTCAGTAATGGTTTAGAGTTTAAATAGCTTCCCATGGTTCCTGGCTTTAAAACCCCTCATAGTAGCTTGTGCTTTTTGTTTTATCTCTGTGCCCGGGTGGAAGTGTTTGACCTGGTAATGGGTCGGCAGGCATGAGGATAGTAAGTGAGTGGCATTTTATTTTATTTTTATCAGTTTGTGTAAACTATTTTTATCAGTTTGTGTAAACTTACTGGTGATGCAAGGTTTACTTACCCTTTCTTGGTTCATGACTTTAAAACAACTCACACTAGTAAGATATCATAACTATTCAGTCCTTACATTGTATGTAACATGAAAACACTAAGACTCATCAAAGCACTGACATGTGACAGGCATGACTAGTGGGACAGCAGTGGTCTTTTTGACCTAGCTAGTAAGCACATAAGTAGTAGCATGAATGCTAAAGTACAGGTAATCCTGGTCATTGGTGAACTACTACAATCTGTGTAAGTATTTCGATGATTGGGAATAGTATGCAAATGTTCCCTTTGGTATTTATTAACATCATTTATGACTTGGCAATAGGTGATTTGGTGACATGGATAAGTTTATAATGACCATATATTATTTTAAAGCTGCTCATCTTCAACAGTTTTAGTAAGCAATGAAGTTTTTGTTCTCCCTTGAGTGTTTTTTTTCCTTTTTTCATACTGGGGCACACTTACATGTATTTCACAGAGTTTTCTGCATTCGGTGGGGATTTGAAGATTGCAAGTGAATCACTTAGGAGTAGATAGCTTGTCTTGCAAAAATTTATAAAGGATTCATGGGTGGAAGGGGCCTCTCATTTCAGTTTTAGTTGGAAGGAGACAGCTATATGACTGGACATAACAAGGGATGATGATACACAAGGAATGGTGCAAGAAGTCCAGACATTGGTAAGGATATGGTTTAAGATGTTGTTATCTCTAGTGGGAACTTTGCCTAATTGTTCCAGGATATTTGCATTTACAAAGTCCAGAGATCTATGCATTTGTGCAGGTTTCTCAGTCCATAGATGGGTAGTTAAAATCATTTAGTAAAATCATATTGTATTTGATATGGAGATACTCCAGTTCTGGTAGATAGTTGTTGTGGCTTTCATGGGTCATACAGAGAGTTCTTTAGCTAACTAATAGATGTATATGGACTTTTCTGATGGTGATTTGGACATTAAGAAGCTTCCAGTACATCATGGTGCTTCACCAGTTTTGATATGAATCTATCTTGAATGAAGACTGACACATTTTCACCTTTTTCCCCTCCTGTGCAGTGGCTGGTCTAATGAAAGCCATTTTAGCCTCATGCAACAGGAGTACTCTCCTCTGTTTTAAACTTACTGGAAACATAGGAAGTTTAGTTCATTCTGAAGTGGTATAAGAAAACTAAGTTACCATTCAAGCTGACATTATATTTGCTTATGGGACAAGCTGATTTTCAGATATCATAATTTTACAAGGGACAGGCTCCACACAGGTCATGTAGGAAACAAACTTCTGGCAAGTGACTGTTTCTTTTTTATTTCAAAGCAATGAAACTCTTGGATCATTATTGATATGAAACATTTTTTTCTGAAAATAGTAGTATGTAATGCCATAGTTTTGATAAAAAATGAGTATTTACATCTTTTGGCCTATCAAGAGAATGTTTATATAGTGTCTAAAACTTGGTTTAACAAGAACAATCGTCAGCTTTACTCTTATGAGTTTGCTTGTTATTATAACCCTAGAGATGTCAGATCAGGAGGAGGTATACATAGATTTTAGAGGTTCCCAAACTTATAACCTTTTTTCAAAATCCCTTTTAGAGGCACATGTAATTTTCATTGCAGACAATTATGACATTATTTTGGAATGACATTTACTATCCTGACATTGCTGGACCAATAATACTAGCTCACTCAATAAAGTAGGGTTGGATGCTATTACAAATAATAACTTTGGAACAAATTCTGCATTTTGTACTGGAAATGTAAGCACTTCAGATGTAATTTTATTAATCCTAAAGTAGGAATACAGTCAGTCATTGTTTTACCACCTTTGTCAAATTTAGGATATACTTGCATTAGAACAAGTATCTCGGGAAAAATGTTTCCATGGGGTTGCAGTCTATTTAGAAAAAAAATGCATGCATAATTATCCAGGATTATTGGAAGATATAAAAAAGTGGAGCTGGACTAGTAATACAAAAATCTCAGTGGCATCTGTGACATCTGGTCAATACCCCCACCAAACTACCAGCAATAATGTGATGTCTCTTACTATCCTAGGTCAATAGCAAAGGAGCTTCAATCTTCACTATTGACTCCAATAGGAATCTGTCACTTAAACAGGAGTAATAGTTCACAATTTCCCCCTAAGAGCACAACAATAACACACTCTATAACCTGGGACTGGACTATATACTTCTGTCCACTCCTGATGTAACTTCTTATTAGACACTTCAGAGCAATGTGTCCCAGTTTACAGACCTCTGATACACTCACACAAATAAATTAAATCTCATACATCCAAACACATCTGGGAAACCCTAACACAGATTTCCAGATGTGTCCCTTCCGTAAAATAATATGGTAACATACTGCTATCAATCAGAGAGAGTCTATATGCCTTTTTAAAGGGGTGTCCAGTTATGAAAATTAGGTATTAAAACAAATGATAGCAAATGATCTAAAGCAGCCAGGCTTTCAGAGTGGCCCTGGAAGTTTTCAAAGCAGGTATAAGCACTCTTAAATCACTAAAGAAAATACTGATTGACCAGCAAAAATGTAAGCTAATAAAAATATTTAATAATGAGCAAAATTATTAAAAATATAAAACAGTAATTTCTAAAAAAACAAACAGAACTCAGTCACCAGGAAAATGAAATCAATACTGAAGGATAGAAATCCAACATTTAGAAAAACTCTAACTGATTAGTTATAATTTTCCTATCTGACTAAAGAACACTGTCCCTCACCTAAACTAAATTATTACAACAGAGCAAAAGCAGGCTTACAGTCCTCGGTGAGTCCTTTTGGCTTCTATTGCACAGTACAACTGTGTGCAACTGACATCTGCAACTGGCAGCTGTAACTGGCTGTTAACTGTCAACTACTGACAACTAACAACAACTGACTTCAACAGTCTTCAGCAGGCTCTTTTATAGACTAGCTTAACTGTCATATCTGTTCCAGTTCTAATTTTCAATTCATATTTTGAAAATCAATCAACAACTGTTTACTAAAGTTCTCTGACAATAACACATAGCAACTGTTAACATTCTGGTGACATCATCTGCAGATCAGCTGATTCTGAGACAGTCTGCATTTAGAATATTCTTCACAAATATGTGCAGTTAGAAATGTAAAGGAACACTGTTCAAGTCTTTAAAACATTCTGTACAAACAGATTATAAATCAACAAGTAAGAACTTATTTACAATATCATAGCTAGTCATGCTGGCATAATGATACACAGTTTTATCTAAAACTTTGATCAAAACCTCAGCCAGACATGCTAGCACAGATGACAGTGTCTAATTTCTTCACATTCCCCACCCCCCATGTCTCGGGGCATGGTTTTCAAGTGACCATTGAAAAATGATGTTTGAGAAAAATGGGTCTGTCTGGGAATATCAACCCACTCCTCTCCTAGACAATCCATTTGCATTGGCATTATTAATCCCACTGCAGCATTCTTCACCTTCTGAGAAAACTTGGCTGAGCACAGACCCCACCCCACAATCCAAAGCATCCACTTGCACAACAAACTCTTAACTATAATTTGGGCTGGCCAACACAGGGGGTCCTCCCAGAATCTCTTTAAGATTTTGGAATGCCTGTTCACAATTTCTGGTCCATACTATCTTATCTGGTTTACTTTTCCTAGTTAGGTCAGTAAGGGGTGCAGCCACTGCACCAGAATTGGCCACAGACTTTCCAAAGTTCCCAACTGTCCTTAGAAATGTTCTCACTTGCTTTTTAGTAACAGGAACTGGTCACTCTTGAATAGCTTCTACTTTGACAGGTTCTGGCATAATATTACCACTCCCCACTCTGTGTCCTATGTAAGTGACCTTTGCCATACCCACCTGACACACTTACTGGGTTTAATGGTTAACTTTTACCTTTTAAACTGGACTGCAAATACCCTTAGCATAGTCTTTAATGTACAATTTTACATCTACACAAGACTATTAGTCTGGGGATGGTAGAAGTTGTTCTTCAAATGTGTCACCCCACAACACTTCCACAAACAAGTCAGCAGGGCTGACATGAAATTATCACCTTGATCTGTTAGTATCTCCCTTGGAAAACATACCCTCCTGAAAATGTCTAGTGAAGCATTTGCCACCTTTTCTACATCAATATAACCGGCAAAAGGAATAATAGGTACTATAGCTAGAAGTGGAAGATGGTAGTCTCTATGCACTACCAACAGCCCTCCCTTAGGAAACAACTCTCTATATAGCAAACCTTCATTCTCTGCCTCAGTATCACCTGCACAAGAAATAATGGGGACTATAGCTAGAAGTGGTAGATAGTAGGCTCTAGACTCTACCAACTGATGTACTACCTCACCTTTCAGCCCTCCCTTAGAAGTCCACTCTTTATACAACAAACCTTTGCTTCCATATAAAGACTCCCCTTTTTCTTGAGCCCCAGGTGCTTTCTTCACCATTTCCCTCAAGCTTTGTAATGTAGGGTCAGTAAGTTGAACCTGTCTCAAGTTGACCTTTGTGACTCTCCCCAGCTCCACATCCACAGGATGCCTAGTAACTTCTGATAGCTGCACCTCGCTGCCAATCTGGTTACTATCACTCTACTCTGTTCTTGCAGTCACCATGTCCAAGGGAACATCCGTACCTACCAGCAGCTCTGGCTCACTTTCAGACTTACTGCTACAGGATAGCTCCTTCTCTGAAATAGCCACCACACCTGTCCCAGCTTCAGATATGAGAATTGTCTGGGTCTCCTCCCAGGCTACCAGACCTGCATGCCTGTTTCTAAGCCTGACTATATGTCACTGCATGCACACAAGACACTGCATCATCACAGTCATTCTCTATCAGGACATCTGTAGGAATATTCTCAAACACAAGCTCCCCTTACACAGGAAGCCTTGTAACTTCTCACAGCTGTGCCTCACTGTCAGTCTGGGTACTATCACTCACCTCTGTCCTTGCAGTCACCCTGTCCAAGGGAACATCATTACCTTCCAGCAGCTGTGGCTCACTTTCAAACTTACTGCTAGAGGATAGCTCCTTCTCTGAAACAGCCACCACACTAGTCCCAGCTTCAGGTATGCGATCTGTCCAGGTCTCCCCCAGGCTACTGGACCTACATGCCTATCTCTGAGCTTGACTATGTGTCACTGCATGTACACAAGGTACTGCATCATCAAGTCATTCCCTATCAGGACATCTGCAGGAATAGCCTCAAACATACCTACCTGCTTGCTTCCTCTTCCACCCTCCCAGTCAAGATGATCCCTATCCAAAGGTATTTGGAATGGAGTCCTTCTCAAAGCTCTGAATGGAGTGGACTGTCCAAGCAAGTACTGCTATTCTCTAACTACTGCATCCTCACAATGGTTACATCAGAAGCCATGTCTCTCTTAGCAGTAACCTGTTTACCACCTAATAAGATAGGATATAAATTTTTGGTTATTGATTGGTACCCCTGTGGTTTCCAAACAACTTATCACTGGCAGTTTGTCATACCCACTTGCTGGCTTCCTCACCTTTTGTTTCTCACCTTTCCTCGATGGACATTTGACTGCTATGTGGCCCCTCAGGTTACATTTCAAATGTCTGATCCCTAACCATGTACTTGGACTAGTAGTTTCCCCTGTTACTGGTGTACTCTTTTGGAGTGGTTTAGATGCCCCCCATGGGTTCCCTTATGTCCATGTGCAGCACTGGGTATCCCTTTCTTTTACATTTGTGCTCTGCTTGATAAGTAGAGATCCCCTTTTCTCCCCAATGCCTCCACAAAGTTATACTCTCTGTCTGCAAACCAGATTCTCATGTCATCAGGCAAAGTACTGAGGACTTGTTCCCCTCACCAAAAGGTCTGCCAGTCCCTCAAAAGTGGTGACCTGACACACACTCACCCATCTGTGAAACTAAGTATGTAAATCAGCAATATAATCATGTACACTTTCATCTTCCTTGCGTCTATGTTCATGAAACATTTTTTGTATAAGCTTCAGGTGTTAGTTTAAAACAATCAAGAAGGCAGTTCTTAACTCTATCATAATTCAAACAATCTATATCAGACATTTTTTACATGGCCTGAACAGCTTTACTATGGAATAAGGGAATCAGGAACTGAACCCAGAGCATACTGTTGACATTATACTCTCTACACACCCTCTCAAATATATGAATAAAACTATCAAAGTCATCCCCATCCCTGTATTGAGGAAACAGCTTACTGAACTTTACACTTCTGGGGTCCAGTTATTCCCTTCCCAATTACATCCATGACCCTCTCAAAGTGTAAGAAGCTCCACTTCATGCTGGTGCTGTCTCTCATTTTCTTTGGCTTCTAAACATCTCAGTCTCTCTTCAGTCTCTAGATGTTTGGCTTCCAGTTCATATTGATGCTGCTTCTCCTCACCCTCCAGTTGTTTGGCTTCCCAGCACAATCTCTCTGGTGATTCTAATTCAAGACATTTGGCCTCCAGTTCATATTGGTGCTGCTTCTCCTCAGCCTCCAATTCCAGTCCCCCTAACTCCAGATGGATCCTAAGGTCCTCCAGAGAAAAGGTGGACTGTCCTGTCTCAGCAGGCTGCACATCTCCAATACAAAACTGGATATCCTCTGAATGTCTGGCCTGAGCTGAAGCTGCAACTAAGTCTAATATTATTGCTTCTTTAGGCAGGTTAACATGCACCAATCCTCTGGCTTTACACTCCTTGGCCAACTGGTTCTTTATCAGCTTACTATAGTCTTCTGCTGACATCTTTGTCTACTGTCCCTGACTAACTAACTAAAAATAAATAAATCTGTGGTGGATTGAGATTCTGTATGTCTAGTTTGTGGCTGTCAAGACTGCAAATCTTAATAACTACCCACAGGCTACTGAAATCCAAATAAAAATCCCACACCGCTGCCACCAAATGATGCGACGTTCGGTCAATACCCCACCGGACTGCCAACAATAATGTGATGTCCCTTACTATCTTAGGAGCTTCAATTCCCACTACTACCTCCGACAGGAGACCATCACTTAAACAGGAGTAATATTTCACAATTTTCCCCTAAGAGCACAACAGGAACACACTCTATACCCAGGGACTGGACTATACACTTCTCGCCACCCCTAATGTAACTCCTTATTACACACTTCAGAACAATGTGTCCCAGTTTAAGACCTCTGATACACATCTGGGAAACCCTGACACAGATTTAAACATGAGTCCCTTCCCCAAAATAATATGATAACATGCTGCCACCAATCAGAGAGAGTCTACATGTCCTTTTAAAGGGGTACCCAGTTATAGAAATTAGATATTAAAACAAATGATAGCAAATGACCTAAAGCAGCCAGGCTTTTGGAGTGGCCTGGGAAATTATCATAACAGGTATAAGCACTCTCAAATTACTAAAGAAAACACTGATTGGCCAGCCAAAATGTAAGTTAATAACAATAATTAAATAATGAGCAAAATGATTAAAAATATAAAACAGTAATGTCCAATAAACAAATATAACTCAATCACCAAGAAAATGAAATCAACACTGAAGAATGGGAATCCAACATTAAAAAAAAAATCTAACTGATTAATTATAATTTTCCTATCTGACTAAAGAACACCATCTGTGATCTAAACTAAATTATTACAACAGAGCAAAGGCAGGCTTACAGTTCTTGGTGAGTCCTTTTGCATATCCACTGCACAGTACAACTGTCTGCAACTGACAGCTGCAACTGGCAACTGTAACTGACTGTTAACTGACAACTACTGACAACTGACAACAACTGACTTCAACTGTCTTCAGCAGGCTCTTTTATAGATTAGCTTGACTGTCACAACTGTTCCAATTCTAATTTTTAATTCATATTTTGAAATCA